>NW_028258227.1:140706-220897 GCF_053883595.1 Heterocephalus glaber | reverse complement strand
GGAGGTGACCAAGGACCATAAGCTAGTTGTTATTGTTTAGATCAATAATGATCTCACAAAAGTCTTGTGCTCTCAGAGATGGGGCTTTTGTAAGTTAGTTGGATAATGACAGTGCTGTATTTGTAGATGATTGCATGATGGGATTGGAAGTGGCAGATAACTTCAGGGATGACTTGGAAAGCATATTTCCCTCCCCAGCTCCACCTTTTTCTCTCTGCTTCTTATCCACCAAGATGTGAGCAACTTTCCTCTGCAGGATTTCCACCATACAGTTTCTCTCCTTGAAGCCAGTCAATTATAGACTGAAACCTCTAATAACCCTGAGGCCAAATAGTAGTTTCTTCTCCCATAAGTTTGTGGATATTGGGTATTGGTCAGTGATGAGGAAGTAAGACACACCAGTTAGGTCTATCACAATAATAAGCATTTATCTATACATTCAAATATTGTAGGGCCAGGGAGTTAGCTCTGTAGCACCATATCTGCCTCGCAAGTGCAAGGTCCTGACTTTCATTCCTGGATATATATATATATATATATTATGTTCATCTGCATCAGAAAGTCCACCTTAGAGATGATTCTTTTGTGTTTAAATATCCACAATCATCTTGGGACCAGAGCAGTGATGAAATATGTCAGTAATGGACAAGACAAAGAACAAGTATAGGGGGGTGTGGTGGAGGGAGTCAGACATCACGTCCAGGATGATAACCAGATTTCCAAAGTACTGTGACCAGGTACTTGGGTGGGAATAGCAGTTACGTATTCTCTGAGAGATTCATGAGGTACAATCTGAGACAGGTATTCCATTTTGTAAGTCTACATATTTTGAACACTCTTTGAAATAGAAATGCAGCTTGGGAAAAGGAGAAACTGGAACCTAGCACTCTGATATTTTGAGTTGGCATATTCACAGGAAATGCATCCATAACTGATACGTACAAATCTTAAAGAATTTTCTTTCTTTTGGGAAACATATTCTTCCTAGCACTCTTGCATTATTGGTGGTTGTGGTATTCATGACTTCATTAAGGAATACACTGTTATGGGATCATCTGCAAAAGTACATTCTGTCATGGACATGAGCCTAATTATACTGCATATGAGAGTACTGAAACAGATAAATGTGTCTGCATATCTGTTATGGTCTATTCATAATAATCAAAAGATGTAAATCATTAAAATAATCTTCCATGAGTAAGTGAACAAAATGTTTGTTTATGCAATAGAGCATTATTCAACAGGAAAAGGAAATGGAGGAAGTTAACATTACCAAATGAATGTGTCCAAATGAGGGAGGAAGAGAAAGCAGGGGATGAGAGCAAGAAAAAAGTGTTCAGAAAACAAAGAAGAAAACAACTAAGGCAGGAAGATGAGGGAACAGACATAAGGAAAAAAAATAAAGCAAACCACATTAGGATAAAGTAAGACTCCCAAAAATTATAATAGCTCCCAGCCACTCTAGGTATTGTATCATTATAAATGCAAAATGGCAAATTCAGCCAGATATGACAAGTATTTTGATGATCTATATTTCCTTTCCCTGGTCAAAAGCAAGATTACAACCATGTTATGGTGAAGATCATTATCATTCAAGTAAATATTTTTTGAAAAAAAATCTTCATTTGATATGTTCTCATCATGTTCAAAATCTCAGAAATGTCTAGAAATCTTACTAAATTTGAAATTTTGTGTTTCAGGCATAAAAAACAAATACAAAAATACAAAGAAAATACTGATGGAGTTTGATGAAGATAAACAAATATGAAAAAATATTAATAAAGGACAAAACATATGTGGTTTGGAAATATCAGAAAGTATATAATTTTAAGAGGGAAAAAAACTCAGCCTATTGAAATTCACAAGCATTTGTCTTACAGGCTGTAACATCCTCTTAGTTCTGAGATCAGTGGTCCACAAAGGACAAGAGGCTGCTTTGCTGAGGAGTCTTCCCAGGGCTCACTTCACATCCTTGTTCCTCAGGCAGTAGATGAAGGGGTTCAGCATGGGGGTCACCACAGTGTACATCACAGAAGCCACTGCTTTTCCCTGATAAAAATGGATCACTTCAGAACTAAAGTAAACCCCAAGTCCTGTTCCATAGAACAAGGAGACCACACAGAGATGAGACAAACAGGTAGAAAATGCTTTGTACCTGCTTGTTGTGGAGAATATTCTCATTAAAGAAGAGACAATTTGAAAGTAAGAAAAGAGGATTCCACAGACAGGAAACAATCATTAGGACAATTGCCACATATAGAAATATGTTATTGATGAGGGTTCCAGAGTTGGCCACCTCGAGAACCTGAGCCAGTTCACAAAAGAAATGAGGAAATTCAGTGCTCATAGAGAAATTGAGTTGCATAATTAGGAGAATATGAATAATGGAGACACATATGATTATAAGCCATGATATCATAAGCGGGAGGCCACAGAACTGAGAATTCATGATGAGTGTGTATTTCAGGGGGTAGCAGATTGCTATGAAGTGGTCATAGGCCATCACAGTCAGTAGAAAATTATCCATTCCTGAAAAAATTATAAAAAAGTATACCTGAGTGAGGCATTCTGTGTAGGAGATGTCTTTTTTCTGTGCTTGGATGTTCACCAGCATCTTTGGGACTGTGGTGGAGATGAAGCCAATGTCCACAAAGGACAGGTTACAGAGGAAGAAGTACATGGGGGTGTGGAGGTGGGAGTCATACGTAGCAGCCAGGACAATGAGCAGGTTCCCAAGCACTGTGACAAGGTACATGGACAGGAAGAATCCAAAGAGAATGGACTGAACTTCTGGATCCTCAGAGAGGCCCATCAGGAGGAACTGTGCTAGTCCTGTGTGGTTTTCTGCACACATGTCCCTCTTTTATCTTTAGGAGAAGGAAGAAACAGCAGTGTTCAATGGACAACCATTGGCCCTTCAAGTGGTTAACACCTCAAAATAGCATCTTTTTATGGACACTTTTTAATCACATTGTGTCACTCAGTGGCAGTGGTTCATTCAGCCGAATGGCAGCTCATTCCTTTTTAAATGTGAATACTAATTTCTACTTCCTTTAATGTGTCAGATATTTCTTCTGTCTTTATATCATTGACTCCCTTGTTTATTTTCTATTTTTAATCCATGAATGATTAAATTTTTATTTGATATCAATTCTCAAAAATACTTGAAAGCTTTTCATCTATTTTCTATGATAATCTTGATACTTCTTTATTTTACTATCTTTACAATAGTGATTAAACAATGATTCTTGTGGGGGGCCTTGCCCCCCCCACTGGAATTCTTGAGTGCCCATTACGGACATGCCCGGGCTTGTTGCAGATCTACCCGGCAACAAGGAAGTAGCCCCAGTACACTTCTCTTGCTCCTCCCCTCTCGCCCTACGGTATATATGTTGTAGCAGCTTCCGCAATAAACGAGGCTTGATCAGAAACCTGTCTTGTCTCCATCTCTCGTGTCCCCTGTCCCCTCTCATCCTCGCTCCCCCTCTAGGGTCTCCATTGACTTACCCGCGGGCCGGGACAAGTGGCGCCCAACGTGCGGCCAGAGAACGGGGGATCCAGTGAAGGACGCTGCTCAGGGGCCCTAAGATTAAGATTGAGGAACAAAGAGCACACTCGACACAGGAGAGGCTTGCAATTGATGTAGACCTGCCGTCTTTTTCGCACCTCGGTAAGTTGAGCAGCGATTATGGGACAGGGCATTAGTCAGCATGAATTGTTTGTGCAAGGTCTCAAGGAGACATTACAGGCACGAGGGGTAAAGGTTACAGTCAAACAATTGCTGAATTTTTTGATTATATTAAAGATCTCTGTCCCTGGTTCCCTGCTGAGGGAACCATTGACGAAAAGAGATGGAAAAGGGTAGGGGAAGCTCTTCAGGATTACTATGCCGCTTGCGGACCCGGAAAGGTCCCGATTGCGGCGTTCTCGTATTGGAATTTTATCAATGATATTATTTTCCCAAAAACGAGGGACCCACTGGTAGCTCAAGCTATCCAGGTTGGGGAGATAGCCCTCCGTACGGGTGAGGATCCAACGCCTCCAGGTGGCTCAGACGCAGTCTCCCGGGACGCCAATATGGCGCCGGGACCCAGGCCCGTTAAGGCCATGACTTCCTCGCCAGACGAGGAGAAGGACTTGATGTCCTTTGACAGTGACGATGATCCCGCCCCCGACAGACGTAACGCTCCCTCGGACCAATCCCAGACGGCCACGATCCCTGCCAAGCCCTATAAGGCAAAGCTTCACCGGACCCCTGCCTCCTCTCCTTCCGCTCCTGCTTCTGAAGCAGCCCCACCCCTGTGGGAGGTTCCGCCCCTATATCCCTCCCTTCAAGCCTATCGCTGCCCGCCTCCACTCCCAGATCCGCCCCAACATGGCTCCGGGACTGACGAGTCTGCGGGGGGGGGGGCACTGCGGGGCGGCTCTGGGTGCCCCCCTCCTTACATTCCTCTGGGCCCCAACACTCCTGCTCTGGCATATCCTGTTGTTGATCCCCAAAAGGAACTCCGGGACAAGATAAAATTTCTAAAAGTACAAATAAGATTGGAAAAGGAACATCAAGAACTTATTACCCAGCTTGAAGGCTTAAGAACAGGCAAAGCCTATAAAAATGTCCGTAGAGAAGACAAACTTAAGCCACGACCCCCCGTTAGAGGGGCGGCCCCTAGGGTGCCATCCGGGTCAGGAGTATCCCTGAAACTTAAAAATGCGGAAGCCTTTCCCGTAACTGAAACTACTGACGCACAGAGACAGGCGTGAAGACACCACAGTGGTTTCGATTTTAAGGTCATTAAAAAATTTAAAACGGCCGCAGCTCAATACGGGGCCACTGCAACTTACACCATGGCTATTTTAGAATCGGTGGCAGAAAATTGGCTCACCCCAATTGATTGGCAGACTCTGGCCTGCGCCACCCTTACAGGAGGTGATTATTATGGAAATCTAAATATGTTAAAAATTGCCGAGAAACTGCTAGGCGCAATGCTCAGGCGGGGAATGGATGGGTGCTTGACATGCTCCTTGGGGAGGGGCCTACGCCGCCAACGACCAACAAATACAATTTGATGCGGGGTTATATGCCCAGATTCAGACCACCGCCACTAGGGCCTGGAAAAAGCTCCCCTCCAAAGGAGATGTGAGTGCCTCCCTCACTAACATTCGGCAGGGCCCAGACGAGCCGTTTGCGGACTTTGTCCACCGCCTTCTCACAGCGGCAGGCCAAATTTTTGGGAGCGCAGAAACCGGGACAGATTTTGTTAAACAGCTTGCTTTTAAAAATGCAAATGCTGCTTGCCAGGCCGCCATCCGCCCTTATAAAAAAACTGATCTCTTAGGTTACATTCGCCTTTGCTCAGAAATTGGGACTGCCTACCAACAGGGACTTGCTATGGCTGTTGCCATACAGGGTTACACGGTCAAACAGTTTTTGTCGCGCCGCCCAGGCAACAAATGTTTCCGGTGCGAGACAACGGGTCATTTTGCCAAAGAATGTCAGGCCCCTAGGGCGTCGGCCCCTAGGGCCACACCTCCGGGGCCTTGCCCTCGATACAATAAATGGAGACATTGGGCAAATAAATACAAGTCCATGACTGACGCTCAAGGCTGGCCCCTCCCGCTTGTCCATAACCTGGACCAGGGAAATGGGAGAGGGGGCCAGCCCCGGGCCCCCGCACCCAAACAAATTTACGGGGCACTCAATTTTGCTCCAACAAACAACAATCCATTTCAGACCTCTTCAGAACAACAACGGGAAGTGCCAGACTGGACCTCAGGTCCACCGCCCACACAGTATTGACTCCAAAAATAGGGGTACAGGCCCCCCCGACAGGGGTCTTTGGACCCCTACCTAAAGAGACCTTTGGGCTTGTAATAGACAAGAGCAACAGCACTATGGATGGGCTGCTGATCTACCCGGGGTGATTGATAGTGATTATTCCGGAGAGATTAGAGTTATGGTTTCTTCCCCCAAAGTCATTAACACCATTCAATCAGGCCGAAGATTTGCTCAATTGTTACTCCTTCCCCTTCTCTCTACCTCTAATAAGGCTCTTAACAACGCCCGAGGCAGCCAGGGATTCGGCTCATCCGATGTCTACTGGTCGGAGATGCTTTCAGCCCAGAAGCCTCTCATGACCTTGTGGTTAGATGGGAGACAGTTTGCTGGATTGGTAGACACTGGTGCTGATGTAACTATCATCAAGGGAAAAAATTGGCCTCAGGCGTGGCCATTAAAAGACACCCTCACCCATCTCAGGGGTATAGGGCAAAGTCAAAATCCTAAACAAAGTGCCAAAGATCTGACCTGGAGAGACCAAGATGGTAATCAGGGCACCATTCAACCTTATATCATCTCAGGGTTACCCATTAATCTATGGGGGAGAGACCTATTATCACAAATGGGGATGATTATTTCTAGCCCTAATGAAATTGTCACTATGCAGATGTTTAAAAATGGGTACATTCCAGGCAAAGGGCTAGGTAAACACTCTACAGGTATTGTGCAGCCCATTAAGCCAGTCCTTTGTAGCTTCAGCTATTCAGGCCGTATGTAAATCTTGGGCCCAAATGTATGTTATACACTATATGGATGTCACACATTACCCTAAATTTGGAAATCTTAAATATATACATGTCAACATTAATACATATAGTGGATTCATATTTGCCACCCTGCAGTCTGGGGAAGCTACTAAACATGACATCGCTCATCTCATTGCCTTCTCAGTACTTGGATGTCCACAACAAATTAAAACAGACAATGGTCCAGGCTATACCAGCTCTGGCTTCTCAAAATTTTGCAAACAATTTGAAATAACACACATAACGGGAATCCCATATAATCCTCAGGGACAAGGCATTATAGAAAGGGCTAATCTCACACTCAAAATTACTTTAGACAAAATAAAAAAGGGGGAATGGTATCCTACCAAGGGGTCTCCTAGAAACCTGATATCACATGCACTATTTATTCTTAACTTCTTAAATTTGGATGCCAAAGGTTTATCTGCAGCCAATCGTTTCTAGCAACCAGAGACGCAACGACAATTTGCCTCGGTGATGTGGAAAGACCCCCTGGACCACTCATGGCACGGGCCCGATCCTGTACTTATCTGGGGCCGAGGATCGGTGTGTATTTACTCCAAGGAAATGAAGTCAGCCAGGTGGCTCCTAGAACGCCTAGTAAAACAAGTTGATAGGCGTGCTGATGATGCCGATGACCTGACGTCCAATCTTAACCAGTTAACAATGGCGCCTACAATTACAATCTAATAATCATCAAGAGTATAGTATAATTCAATTTGGCTAGTTGTGTTTGGGTGCACCCTAGTTTTATACGCTGTCTTATATGTTTGTCTATTGTCTGTTGTTTGTGTTCGTACAGTTGAGCTCAATATGTTCCTTCCTCTTCAAAGGATATTTGCCTATTGTTAAATTGACTTATAGATAATATTAAACTAAAGACATGCTTTTCTTCCCAGGTTGTTAATTGATCAAAGTACCACTGAAATTTATTTTATGAAAGTGACGTGCATTGTCACCCACACGCAACAATCAAATTGCAATTAACAGTTATAAAATAAAAAGATATATATTCTTAATTGTTTGTCAAAACGATTATAGATGGGAACTCCCTTTGATGAATATAGAAGTGGCCACCCAGAAAATGATTATTCTGGTCTTAATTCATTAAAGGGACCCCCTAGTAAATTTTATATTATATAATCTTATGGGAGACATATCACAATGAATATTATCTAAATATGTTATAAATTGATTGTATTGGTTGTCCTTGATATTTAAGCACTGAATATGTTGTTACAAAACGTTCATATTGGTTAAGTTCTGAATATGTTATTGTAGCATGTCCACATTGGTTATCTTCAAAAGCTTAATCAGGGTAGCTTAACTCTCTTATTCACAGTCTAGCCTTAAATGAACATTGCTGTTTTTATGCCAACAAATCTGGGATCGTCAGGGGAAAAATTCGCAAACTTCAAGAAGATTTGAACAGAAGACGACAAGAACTCATACAAAATCCCCTTTGGACTGGCCTCAATGGTTTTCTCCCCTATCTCCTCCCTTTGTTGGGGCCTCTATTGGGTCTACTCTTGCTCATTTCTTTAGGGCCCATACTTTATAACAAAATCGTGGCCTTCCTAAAAGCCCAAATCGAGGCAATAAAAAAAACAGCGCCCATACAGGTCCATTATAATCGGTTAGCCATGGCTGATCAGGATGAGTACCTGGTGAGAGGGCTGGCAAGCCAATGACGGGCAACTGAGCAAGCGTGCCATGCTATGAAAAAGGCCCTCGTGTGCCGCCTAAGACAGGTGCCAGAGCTTTAATTCTCTGGTTAACCGAGGACGGGTAAGGTGCACGGTGCAGACACGTTTGTTGCTCTGACCCAAGACGGGCTCAGCCCCCGCAGGCTTGGCTCTCCTGACGCCTTTCTTCTAATTATAATTTTAAAGGGAGGACCTGTGGGGGGCCTTGCCCCCCCCCCGCTGGAATTCTTGAGTGCCCATTACGGACATGCCCGGGCTTGTTGCAGATCTACCCAGCAACAAGGAAGTAGCCCCAGTACACTCCTCTTGCTCCTCCCCTCTCGCCCTACGGTATATATGTTGTAGCAGCTTCCGCAATAAACGAGACTTGATCAGAAACCTGTCTTGTCTCCATCTCTCGTGTCCCCTGTCCCCTCTCATCCTCGCTCCCCCTCTAGGGTCTCCGTTGACTTACCCGCGGGCCGGGACAGATTCTTACACAAACTTGTATTCTACAATTTGAAAATTCACTGGGATGTGACAGTGAATTCTCAGTGCCACATTTTTCTTTCTAAAAATATGGTTACTAGTGATACACTGTAAAACTTCAAAATATGCCTTAATTTTCACTGTGTTTCTCAGTAAATACATCTATTAATATATATATATTTATGTCTATATTTTATTTTTTTATTATATTATTTTAAATACATAATTCCCCCAAAGTATATTGCAGATCTGTGATTTAAAAGCTTCTTTTTTGAGTCTGACATTCTGGAATACAATCCTGTCCTACTAACATATCTTTACTATGATGAATAATAATTTAAGCTCTATTAACTGCAAACACATCCTGTCTTCAGTAGGCATAGAACATGCTTACTACAAACTAAGATTAGAGCAAGATTAAATAAGATATTTTTTCCTTTGATTCCTGCCTTACATGGAGAATCATATAAATGTGAATTTTGTTCTTTGTCTCTCAGGAAATATATTTTAGATGGCTTTCGTTTAGCAATATCTTCTTAAGTTGTGGCAGTCACCATTGAGAGGAATTTGTATAATTATAAATATTATTGATTTCTTATCTCTTTTGACCTATCATATAGCCCTTTTAAATTATGAACATAGATTTTTTTAAGATGGCCTGCCAGGTAAGTATCTCTTATTAGAGGATGGGCCGGGGATTTAGCTCAGTGGTTTCACTGCCTGCTGCACAAGCGCAAGGACCCAAGTTCGATCCGGGTACCAAAAAAAAAAAAAAAAATACTAAGCTTATCTGCTTATGTAAACTCATGTGACTATTCTCGTGAGTGGAAAGGTCCTCTTCAATCAGCAAAGTTAATGGCCATATATACATGGATTTAATTAAAATATTCTCAAGTTATATGAATAGAATTATTGTATAAACATTAACTGTCAAAATATATACTTGAAAAAATCACATTCTCCATAACAAAAAGCACCAATATAATGAATACCTAGTAGTTTTTAATGAATACAACAGAAAAAAATATTGTGGAGCAGGTTAGTCTGAGAAGCAGGGTATGCATATCTTCTCTGAAATAGGAAGAATTGAACAGTCAATCATAGGAGATGAAGTGCAAAACACTTTAGACACAACAGAGTGTGTGGCTTTGCTATCAGATGCTGACCTTCAGGTTGTAACAGCTGCTCCTCAACATGTGTCTTGTGAGGAGTTTATATTGTGCTTGTCAGTGTAGGTTCTGAAAAAGTACATATGTTTGATGTATTCCAATATCAAGATCAAAATGACACTGTAACAATATATGAAATTTTCCAGCTTATCACAAGCCTTAATACAGACTCAAAAGTAAGTAGTAGAATTAAATAAATGGCATTAATACTTATTTTAAAAGAACATGATTAACAAGGAACACAGATTGTAAAAATAGAACTATGTTTAACATAAGATGTTGATTACCATAATTCATAAAATTAATAAACCAACAAATATAGGCCTTAACCACAAGTATAACAGAAGAACTTGTTTGAGAAAATTTAACAGGTATTACATGTTTAGCCTTCAGTGTGAAGACTATAAGCAAATAATGAAATCAAAGATATTTTTCTAACTTACTGATTGCTTGTGTTCAAACCATAGCCTAAAGATCGAGTTGTTTGAAAACACTAAAACATTGGCTGGGGATTTAGCTCAGTGGTTTCAATGCCTGCTGTGCAAGCACAAGGACCCCAGTTCAATGTCCAGTACCAAAAAACAAAACAAAACACTAAAACATTAAAATATGTTAAAACACTAAGACAAAACACTACGAACCATAGCCAAAAGAAAATGTTATTTTAAAATACTAAAAAACTAAAAATATTCAGCTGAATGGTACTTCGTGTTTCTCACAAAAGCAAGGTCCTGAGTTCAATCCCTGGTACCAAACAAACAAGCAAAAAACCCACTAAGATATTTGTGCTAAATTGTAGTCATTTTTTAAACATCAGAAATAATTATGTTTTGTAGATGCTATTGTGGACTGTAAGGTGAGAATTCGATTATAGTCATATGGAAAAATAAGGGCTATCAAAAAGTGGAATATGTCTATAAAATAGGAATATAACAGGAAAACACCACTTAAATTGGAACAAGGTAGACAACACTTCATACTTAAAATATTTTCAGCATGTAATTAATAAGTAAAAGACTGGATGTAAGAAAAATCATGCACCTTGAGACCAGAATATTGGGTGTAATAAATCAGACACCCAAGCTTAAATGTCACATGGTTTCTCTTATATGAGAAATTCAAAGTAGAAATGAATGAACAAGCAAAATAAAAGATAGATAATAGGAAAGAGGGACATAGAACTTTTGCAAAAGGGAAAGTGACCAAGAGTTGGAGGAAAGCAAGAAGTAGATGAAAAGGTAATTAAGATATGGTAGGTATGCATGACTGTGAATGTAATCATTATGTACTGCAAACATGTACTACAGAAATTCAAAGTTAAAGAAAAAATAAAATCTGACAGAAGACTACACTTTTCAGAAAGAGTGGTGAAGAGTTCGAGACTCTCTAGACTATAGCTCTTACTGAGCAGAGGTTTTAGTTTTTAGAGAGTGAGCAAAGGACAGAGAATATCTGGAAAAAGCAGGTCTTAAGGAAATGAATATTGCTTTAAAATATATGTACTTCACCTTCATAGAATATGAAGTACCCAATATGAATATGGGTAGTTCAAAGTATCCTTATTCTAGAGGGAAAGCCCAGGACACACCTCGCCTTCTCCTCTACATCTTTCTCGAGCTGCTGTCGCTAGGACAGAGCCACCTCTCCTATAGTTGTCACTGCAGCTTTCTGTTCTACAAGCTCTGTTCCTAAGAAACCCACTTGCTTTTTCACAGAGGATGACCACAGAGATAAAGGTGGGTGCCCACAGGTGTGTTTATATTTTGGATCCTAAGGATTTGACTCTCAGAGTACCTAATTAAATAAATTGTTGTATGATCTTTTCAGTCCCCACATAATCAGGTCCCTTGGGAATGAAAGAAGAAAAGATAGTGAAAAATTTTCAGTCCATTTTATGTGTATTGAAGTAACAGGTGATGAAATTATATTATTTCCATGAGGACAAACTCATTTAATTGATTTCAAAGTCACCATATGTATGTTCTGCATGAAAATGATTCCAGGACAATTTTTGCTGTATTACACATGCTTGGAACACTTAGAAATTTTATTGATTATTTTTTATCCACAATGATGAAAAGTATCATAAATTCTCTCCTGTTATTTTTTCTCAATGTTTTTAGTTTTCAATTTTAGTCTTTATTTGACCATAAAAAGTTGCATGTGTTTCTTATGTACAATATGGCATTTTGCAATACAATAAATTTTGAAATTATTCAGTCTAGAAAACTATATGCAAGACTTCATATATTTATCATCATTGTGTTGAGAAAACTTAACTAATATCAATTTAGAATTTTCAAACAATATACCAGTAGTATATTATTATCATTTCCTTATTTAACATACTTTATAATTTATCCAATTTTTACTTATTTTATTAGTATAAATTTGCAATACATAATGATTGCATTCTACATGAGGAATCGGTTCATACAATTAAAACTTGATCATTTTTACATTCCCATGCTGCATCTGCCTTCCCCTCTGCCAGGTTCCTTACATCGCCTTTCAATATCTTTGGAGTTCACATTCCTATTTCTTAGCATGTCTCTTTTACTTTTCATTTAAATTATTTATATTTTAATTGTTCTAATATTACAGAAATATGTAAAATTTTTGTTTTAGTTGTTTGAAGAATTTCCATAGCCATTTCAAATTGTGGTTGTACTATCTTGCATTTCTTACAACAACATAAGGGGTTTCTATTTATGCAGAACTTCATCAACATTTCTTTGAGTTGTTCACAATACCTTTTGTTTTACTTTGATATTAGCAAGTGTTTATAGTATGATTACATTTCTGGAGGGGAGTTGGTACATGTGCATAAGTCATCTTATATTCTTTTCTTCCCTTTTTCCTTCCCTCCTTCAACACTCCACCCATCTCTTGATTTCCTTCCATCTTTGAACATGTTTGCAGTACTTAAAGCTTCCATTCATTTTGTGGAGTTGAGACCCATTCATAGATATCTTAATTACTTTCTTAATCCCCTTTCCCTCTGTCTACATTTCTTGGTCCTCTTCCTATGTGAAAAAGATCTATGCCCCTATTTCCTATTCTATGACTTTTATTTTGTTATTTATTTATACTTTGAATTTCTCATACAAGAGAAAGTATGTGATATTTAAGATTATATACTTTATTTATTTTCTTTAATATTATGGTCTCAAGGTGAATCCATTTTTCTACAAATGATTTAAGTTTATCTTTCTTCATCACAATGTAGTACTCCATTGTGTGTAAGTACCATGCTTTCTTTATCTGTTCATCTGTTGATGGACATATAGGCTGCTTCCAAGCTTTGTATATTATGAATAATACTGCTATAAATATGAGCATACATATATAACTGAAATGTGATGTCTTTAACATATATATATATAAAATCCCAAATAACCATGATCAGAAAAAATCCACACCAAAGCATACAGTAGTCAAGAGTCTAGAAATTCAACACAAGAACATAATATTAAAAGCTGTTAGAGAAAATAAATCACCTAAAAAGAAAAACTCATCAGAATCACAATGACTTCTAAATTCAAACTGTTAAGTCAAAGACAGACTGTAGTGAAGTACTGAAAGTCACACTTAAAAGACAAAAAACATAAACCTTGAACAGATTTTTGTATTCTCCAAATTGTTTTTTGAAATTGATAGAGAAATAAGATACTTCTATGATAAACAACAGCTGAAGAAGTTCCTGACCACCATACCAGCACTCCAAAAATGTCTGAAGAATATTCTAGAAAGAGACATTGAAGATGCTAATTCCACTAATCCCAATACAATGATTCCACCAGGAATGGAAAACAATTAAATAGAAGGAGAAAAAGAGAATGGACAGGAAAATAATACAATGACAAAGATAATTCAATGCCTATCAGTTATAACTATCAATGTAAATGGTTTCAATTAACCAATCAAAAGAAATAGATTGGCCGAATGGATCAGGAAACAAGATCCAACAAGAAATAGATTAGTAGAAAGGATCGGGAAACAGTATCTAACAATATGCATCTGTGAAGCACATTTAACTCAAAAAAAAGTCACAGACTGAAATTTAAGGGATGGAAAAAATACTACATGCAACAAGAACCTGGAAAAAATGCAGGGGTATCCATTCTATATGCAAGCAAAGTAGATTTTAAGCCCAGACTGATCAGAAGAGAGAAAGAAGGTCACTACATACTTCTGAACAATCCAAGAGGAAGAGCTAACAATCATTTATGCAACAAATATTGATGCAGCAACCATATAAAATAAGCATTAATAGACATGGAAAACCAGATAAACACTAATACAGATGTGATGGAGGTCCTCAAGTCCCCATTGTCATAGACAGATAATTGAGACAAAAAATCAACAAGGAAATACCAGACGCAAATCAAACCTTTGAACAAATAGACTTAGTAGATATCTACATAGTGTTGCATCCAACAACACCAGAATACATATTCTTTTTAGAACACAAGTAACTGTCTCCAAACTAGACTAAATACTAGGTCATATAACATGCCAAATAAATGTGAAGGAACTGAATTATCCCATGCATATTATCAGTTGAGAGCACCATGAAACTGGAAACCAAAAGCAAAATAATACACAAAAATTTATAATCACATGGAAATTAAATACTACCCTTTTGAACAACCAATGGGTCACAGAAGAAATTAAAGCAGAAATTAGGCAGCTTCTGCAATTGAATGATAATACCAACATAACATATTAGAAATTATGGGACTCAATGAAAGCAGTCACACAAAGAATATTTATAGCAGTGAATTCCCACAGCAGAAAAATAGAGCAAGCTGAAATAAATAACCTAATGTTCAACACAAAACTTCTAGAAAAATAGGGCAAATCAAGCTTAAAGCTTATACAAGGAAGAATATTATAAAGATCAGAGTAGAAATGAATGCAATTGAGATTAAAGAAAACAATACAAAGTAAATTAATCAAAGAGTTGGTTCTTTGAAAGATAAAATAAACTCTTAGCCTAGCTTATCTAAAAAGGAAAGGAAAATCCAAATCCATGCAATTAGGAATGAAGGAAGAAATTATAACAGATTCTATAGAATTTCAGAAGACCTTCAGCACCTACTTTGAAAATCTTTATTCAAATAAGATGGAAAATTCAGAAGAAATTGATTGATACCTAGATACATACGAATTGCCAAAGCATAATCAAGAATATATAAAAATTCTGTAAGTGCACTATCAGTGAATTTAATGAGGTAGTAGAAAAATACCAACAAAGAAAAGCCTTGGTCCTACTGGATTCACTGTGGAATTCTATAAGAACATTAGAGAAGATCAAATGCTACTACTTTTCAAACTCTTTAAAGAAATTGGAAAGGAAGCAATACTCTTAAACTCATTCGTGGAATCAAGCATTACCCTGAGAGAAAAACCATAGGAGGATCCAATCGGAAAAAAAAAAAAAAAAAGAGAACTACAAGAAAATCCCCTTAATTAAAATAGATTTGAAACTCTTCAATAAGATACTGGCAAACAGAATGCAGCAAATAATCAAGGAGTTTATAAACCATAACCAAGGAAGATTCATCCCAGGGGTGCAGGGACAGTTCAATATAAGCAAGGAAATAATGTGATACATAATATCAACAAAATCAAGGAAAAACCCACATGATCATCTCAATAGATGCAGAAAATTCATATGACTGAGTGCAATATATATTCATGATAAAAATCCTAAAGGGTATTGGAATAGAAGGTTTTTATCTCAATGAGATGAAACCCATCTATGACAAACCAACAACCAACATCATACTATGTGGTCAAAAATAAAGCTTTCACTCTAAAACCAAGAACAAGACAAGGATGCACACTATTACCACTTGTATCCAATATAGTTCTGGAACTATTAGCTGGAGCAATTAGACAACAGAAAAAATTAAAAAATGAATATATGAAATAAAACATTAAGCTATTATTATTGTTTGTGGATGACATGACACCTTACATAGAAGCCCCCGAAATTGTCACCAAAACCTCCTAGATTTAATAAGCAAATTCAGTACTGTAGCAGTATACTAAGTCAATACTCAAATATCAATAGCATCCTTGTACACAAATAACAAACTCACTGTAAAATTAGTGAATCAACACCTTTCACAATAGCATCAAGAAAAATGAAATACTTAGGAAGCAATCTAATGAAAGAAATAAAAGACCTGTACATTTAAAACACCAGTAGTCTGAAAAAGGAGGTCTAAGAGAATATCAGAAATTGGAATGATATCCATTATTGTTGGAAAGGTAGAAATAATGTAGTGAAAATGGCTATATTTCTAAAGTCTTACACAGGTTTAATGCAATCCCAAACAAAATATCAGTAGCATACGTCATAGAACTAAAGAAAAGCAATCCTAAAATTCAGTTGGAACTAGAAGAGACTTAGGATACCAAAAGCAATCCTGGGCAACAAAGGCAAGGCAGGGGACCTCACAATCCTTGACTTGAAATTATTCTCCAAAGCTACTGTGATAAAGACCACATGGCTTTGGCCAAAAAGCAGATCCCAGGGCCAATGGATCGGAATAGAAGATGCAGAACCAATTCCAAACACTTACAGCTACCTTATCTTTCACAAAGGGGATAAATATCTTCACTGGAAGAAAGATAGCCTCTTTAATAAATAGTGCTGTGAGAACCTGTTTTTCACATGCTGAACATTAAACCTAGACCAATATCTCTGCCATTTACTAAACTAAAATTGATATGCTCAAAGTTCAAAATATTAAAACAGAAACAATCTGTGGGAGACAGAATAGAAAAATGTGATTTTTATAGATGATGGAGTACTACTCTGTCATAAAGGATAAAGAAAATGTGATTTTATAGTTGATGGAATACTATTCTGAAATAAAGAAGGGTAAATGTAGACCATTTTTAGGTAAAGGGATGCACCTTGAGAACATAAATTTAAGTGAAATAAATTGGACACACAGTTTAAATATCTCATTATTTCTCTAGAGTGAAAAACTCAAAGGGTAAATATGGTCCAAAATGGAGCATAGGTATTGGGAATTAGGAAGAGGGGAAGGGAGAGGGGATGGAATGGAATAGTGATAAATAAAAAAGAATGGAAGAGAAACTTTGGAAACAAAATTTTTTAAATGATGAGGGAAAAAAGGACTGAAGGGAAGGGAGGGGAAAGGGGAAATAGAATTCTGATATATAGTGTACAGTTACAAATTATCTAGGATGAATGTGATCATTATGTATGTCAAAAGTGTACCAAAAATTAATTTAAAAATAATTTCAAATATATTAAGAAAAATAAATAAAATGTATAGACCATTGATTGTGAAACTTTTAGAAACCAAGTGTCAAGCTACAACCCAGCAATCATATATTTATGGCAAAATGCGAAGACTACAATTGAACCTGAATACTGATATTTTAGTTTTAAAAAGCATACCATGATGACTTGGCTTGCATGCTGACAAAAAGGACACTGTCTCAGGAATTATGACGTCTTTTGCCTTAAAAGAAAACAAAATGTGCCATAGGTTCACCACCACTTCTATAGACCTTAAGAGCTAATATTTTTGTAAATATTTGAAATTAAAATATATGTACAGGAATGGGTGTTCATATATTTATTTCCTTTCCAACAACTTTCTCAAAAGTTGTTCATATAATACAAAACCATGAAATCTAATATGTGCCTCAGTATTCTATCTACTGATAGAATGTTAAGACCTCTACTGATAATATAGTCATGTGTTTTGTTGTCATCTCTGGAATTCTTCCTATATCGGGGTTAGGTTTTTTTTTTTTTTAACTGAAATTATTTCCTAATTTTGAGAGCCTCTTTTTCAGGTAGGAAGTACAAAGAGTTCTCCACCTGTTGGATTGTTTTATCTCTCTGGCCTTTTAGTGTATTTTAGCTCAGCTGTTTTACCATCCTTTGGAAAAGATGCCAAGTAGAATTTCTTCTTCATATACATATTTAAAAATAGAGACATCAATAGCTCCATTAAGAGGTTCGTCAGGAGAACAACAGTTTAATATCAGCATTTGTGACAAATCATTCAGAATATAGACTTGAATTGGCAAGTAAACTAAACATATTGAGATGTAAACCATGCGTTCTTGTTCACACTGTTTTTGTGGTAAGGAGGGTTTAATTCTGCACCTTGTTTCTAGTTGATTGGTCACTGCTATTTTGCGGAGTGGGGGGAATGTGGTATTTTTAAAATCAATGTACCATTTAAGCTTGGGAAGATAAGATATTTTAGGAAATGGATGTGGTGGATACTTTTACAGTGAAATTGTCACTTGTATCATTTAATAATTCACAGAAAAATTGGTAAAAATGGTTGGTTTTCTTGTTATATCCATTGAACCACAATAAACAGTAGAAATAAAATACAACTTATTGTTTTCAAAAGGAAGTAAAAATGAATTCAGTAAATACTATCTAATGCTTTCTGCTTATTTTTAGAAGAGTCTCAAATGTTTGATAGAAATTTATTCCCTTTCCTTTTTCCCCTATTAATAGTAAGTCTTTAGAGATTGGGATGAAATAGATCAATTTTGTTAATGATGAGTTCTGTGCATTGAACCTCCAAGAATATATAATAGTAAATAATGAGCCTCTGCCTTCACCTTCTCATTTAGATTTTACCAGTCCAGAGGGCTCTATGCCAATGTCCCTCCTCCCTGGTTGTGTGCATCAGGAAGCTTGAATCTGACCGTGTAGTTACACCAAGCCTGAGGGTAGTCTGAGCCTTCACAGGCCCCAACTCAGGAGTTCTTCATGCAATCTGCACTCCTTAGCCATGACCCAGCAGAGAAGCAGCCTTACCTCGTATGTGGAGTGGGAGAGCCTGGATAAGGGACTATCGGAAATATTATTTCTTCATTACTGAGGCTAACATGATAGCTTTTCTCTGAATTTGAGGATGCTAATGCAAAATTTTAGTTATGAGCATTATGAAGCTTATCTTTTTCTAACTGTGGGCCTCAGATATGTAGTAAGTTTTGCTTTCCTTTCACACTTGTTATGTGTGTCATAGATATCACACCCACAAAAGCCTAAAATGTGTCCCTATAGAGAATTACTGAGCACTACAAGAAAATTATGGAAGGGCTGATGGGGTGCAGGAAGACAGTAACCCTAACGTCATGTGTTCTATCCACCTTGTTTCATTTCATTTCACCAGAGCAGTCTCCCTCAAGTTCAATAAAAGGAATAAAACTACATTTTATGAAACTGGTATGAGTTATTAGGTAAAAAGAGTGAAACACATTTGAATTGGATTGTCTGCAATCAGACTCAAGGTATTAGCTAGGTGAATGCTAGAAAGGAGTCCCTTAAGCAGCCCCAGATATGTTGACATGATGACATTAATTAGTCTCTCCAAAAGGAGGTGCCTTGATCATTTTGTATATTTCCTCATTGTTTGCAGGTTATGGGGCAGAGCAGTGGGCAGCACCTGCTGACCCACTATAAGAAGGACAGTTACATATCACAGGCAAAGAGCACAGAAAGAGAAGAAACAGAATTCTGCACACACCTTATTCTTGCTCTCTCCAAAACTATATTGCAAATGTCTATGTTAGCCTTCATTTTTATGATATGCACACGATCTCAAAAGGAGACATGCAGTAAAGTGTTGATTTCACTTCTACTCAGGAATTGGCCAGGGTTCAAAAATCTTCCTCACATATATGTGTCCTTAAACATCTGGATATTTGCTTAAAACTTTCTATTCAGTATGAAACAATGAAGATCATGTGGTAAGATCCAGAATCTGGCATCTTAATTTGAAATGATGTTGGCTCCACTTCATATTTGTTGAATGTGAGGTAGGTTGTTAGAATCTCTGAAACTCAGCATTGTCATCTGAGTTGATCTTTAGTTGACAATGGAGTTGAGGAAAATATAAACAGATATGGGTACTTCATTTGTGATTAATATGTAACAGGTGTATAAATTAGGTTGACACAAGTGAAATATTATTCCTAGTTTTTGGGGGGGAAGGGGAAGTGGGAGGGGTAGGGGAAAGGAAAGAAGGGTAAGGAATAAATATGAGAAATGAAAACAACATGTTTGTAAATAGGAAGGGGTGGAAGGGTTGAAGGTAGGGCAGGGGAATGGGGGGAAAATAACCACCAAGATATATCATGTAAAGGTCTAATTTCCCAATGATGAATATCATCATACTGTATACTTAAAATGTACCAATAAAATTAATGAATAAAAAACAATTGAAATTTTATTATTGATAATGATAATGTTAATTTTGTTCTTTCCTTTCACATAAAATATGTATCAATTACTCTTTTCTATTTCTTAAATGAGATATTCAGGTTTTTTATTTTATAAGTACATACTGTATATTGGAGAGGAATGATTCACTGATATATCTGAGTTTTCAGAGCCTATGTCTTTTTGTCATAGAGGAGACATCTAAAATAAAAATAACTTCTGTTGAACAGTGGCTATAACTTTCTTTGGTTCACAAAAATTGGCTGTAATCAGTGTAGCATCAACATAAGAAATGCTTTCCTGCCTGCATTTTCACCCCTTTTAAGTATGTCCAAAGGAACAGAGGCACAAAATAATAGCTCCTTTCTGTGTCTGTTTCAGGGGCCTAATATTTCAGTCAAGAGCAATATACAATTGTTTTAATATCATGAAAGCTATGTTCATATGTCAGAAAAAAGAGTAAGCAATTAATCTAGGTCCTTCAGCTGATTTACTTCTTAAAATCACATCATTCTGAGTGCCAGGGATTTAGCTCAGTGGTCCTGCTGCCTGCCTTGCATATGCAAGGTAATTCTGGTTTCCACAGGTTTTTGACATTTGCTTTCTTCAATAAAATCACTATTTTCATAATGATGGGATTGCTCATTTGAAAAATGATATGATGAAATTTTATTATTTCCCCAAGGATCCTTTGTTACTGCACATGTTGTAGACATAGGTGCTATTCTCCATTACACAACATCAGCACAGACAAGTGGAGAAATATACACATATTAAGCTTATAGAAGCAGACCAGAGGCATGGGATTAAATGTTAAATTTTTGTTTACCTAACAAGTACACTAACTTCTCTACTGGAGGAAGGTAGAAATATTACTCTCTATACAAGTTGAAATTCCTTGGTCAATAGTTATGTCAGGGTTATTAATATATATCAGGAATACTTTTGACAGTATACATTTCCACTCATAGGTTGTAGGTGATAAGGCCTGGATCTTTTGAGATAATAATATAGGTGATTCATAATAAAGTGGAATGTGTAACAATTGGTGGAATCCAAATAACCATGGCTTCTCCACATATTACATGGATATATTCATTTCTGCCATATGGAGAGGCAAAAAATGTTTTGAAAAGATTTTTGTAAAATGCACTCGCTAATTAAATGATTTTTCTGTACTAATGCAGTCAGCTAATTAAATGGTTTTTCTCCTTCAGGTGGATCAAGTAAAGCATTTGCAATCAATGTAGGTACTTCAGAGAAAAACCTGAAAACTGGTCAGAGTAATCTAGTACCTTTCATGGCTGGATATTATTATGTTGCAGAAAACTTAGATTCACTTTAGGTGATTATAGGTCAGCCTCAAAGAAGTCACTTATGCATGCACAGTCAATACTGACATGTATGTTTTGACATCTAAACACCCACTATATTCAGTTCTTTGAACAATGGTTATGATCATGTATGAAGGAGCCTATCTTCATGACAACAAAGTAAAATGTCAAATTTTATAGTGGATTAGTCAAACTTCTTTCAAATATTTGGTATGGGAAACCCATTACTAAATATTTCCATTAAAAATATGAGTAATGGCTGGGGATTTAGCTCAGTGGTTCTGCTGCCTGCCTCGCAAGAGCAAGGTCCCAAGTTTGATCTCTGATACAAAAAAAAAAAGAGTAATGGGTCTTGGTGTCCATATGTATAGATAATAATAATGGATCATTTTCTAACTGCAAGAAAATATGCACAGATACTGTTTCTCAACCCTGATGTAGGGAACAACCACCAAGAATTTCACATGCAAATACTCAGAGGAAAAAAATGTTTTTCATCCCAGGCCAAGGACTTTCATAAGGGAGACTGAGATCCACTTCTTTATACAATTTAAATTCTATTTAAAAATCCTTTTTGTACTAACACCTCGTGCAGGTAAGTACTGTCTCCATTTTATAGATACAGAGTATGTTCAGGTGCATTGAAATTATTTTTTTTCTTTTTTAATAATTGGATAAATTTATTGGTACATTTTAGGTGTACAATATAATGACATTCATCATTGAAAATTTGCAAGTTTACATAATCTCTCTTAGTTCTTATTTTTCCCCCTTCCCCTGCCCTCCCTTCAACCCCTCAAGCCCTCTCTATTTGCAAAGACTTTGATTCCTTTTTTTCATTTTCTCACATTAATTCCATTCCCTTCTTTCCTTTCCCCTACCCCCTCCCCTTCCCCTTCCTCTTTGCCCCTTTTCTTCCTATTTCACATTATCTATTATACCTTTTAGTCCTTATTTACACTTTCAGTTTCTCACACTAGAGAAGCTATTCAGTATTTACACATGTGTGTCCTGTTTATTTCACTTGAGTATGGCCTCAATGTGCATCCATTTAGCTATAAATGTCTCTATGGAGATACCTCAAAGAACTAGGACTGAAAGTTGCATTTGACCCTGCTATTCCTCTGCTGGGGATCTTCCCCAAAGAATTAAAAGAATCATACAACAGTGATATTTGTCCACCCATGCTCATAGGAGCACAATTTGTAATAGCTGAAACTTGGCTGCAGTCCAATAGCCCATCAACTGGAGACTGGATAAAGAAAATGTGGGGTTTTTTTTATAAAATGGAGTAATACTCAGCTATAAAAAATGAGAAGTTAGAGACATTTATAGAATTGAAATTATTTTGTACTTCTCTCTTTTCATTTTTCCCAATTAAAGCATCATGTATCAGAATACATAATAAACATAACTTGCCTGCATGTAGGTGAGGTGCGAGCATTGCAATCCATATAGAAAGAAAATGGTAACATGAATGTCTATTAAATTTCTTAAAAAGATTAGGATTCAGACTTGGGTTCTGGTTTCTTTCCTGGTGCTAAAACCAACCATACATAAGGTTTAATATCAAAAAATCAATGAAGGTATTATATTTCCAGACCATTCCATGTATGGCACAGAAGGAGAAAAATACTTACTGGGTTACTATACTATTTTACTGAGGTTGCATAGGTTTGATACAAGTAATCATGCAGAAAATAAAAATATTTCAAATGTGTTTCTAAGCATTTGACCATTGTTTAATTACTGACCATTTACTTCTTAAAGCATTTGACCATTGTGTAATTAACATGAATGCCACACTTGTGGTCAATGAAGAGATTAGTTATATGCATGTAAATTAACTGGATTTATCAAAATTTGAAGTCTACCATAGGTGAGGTTACAAAACTTAAGACATCATTACCAAACAAAGCTTCTTATGAAACACCAAAAAGTTGGAAAACTGGCAGATAAATAGATATAACAGGGTTCACTGATTATTAAGAACTAACCTTAATTTAGTGTCCATATGAAGCTTAACTCTTACACAGTATTAAACATCTAAAATCAAAGCACATTGGACCATTGCATGAGCATCAGTGGCTGTTTCTTTCCTTTTTCAACCTTCTATGTTTTAAAGCTGCCCAGGCAATGCACAAGCAAAAAATGTAACATGTGTCTTGGAATTTCATCTCATGGGACTCTCAGAGGATCCAGACCTGCAGTCCGTCATCTTCAGACTGTTCCTGTCCATGTACCTGGTCACAGTGCTCAGGAACCTGCTTATCATTATGATCATCATCTGTGACTCCCACCTCCACACCCCCATGTACTTTTTCCTTTCCAACCTATTCCTGGCTGATGTATGTTTCATCTCCACCACAGTCCCCAGGTTGATTGTGGACATCCAAACTGAGAGCAGAGTCATTTCATATGAAGTCTGCCTCACACAGATATCTCTTTGTCATTTCTGGATGCATGGATGATATGCTCCTGATGGTGATGTCCTATTTTTGTGGACAGTTTGTGGCCATCTGTCACCCTTTGCAATACCATGTCATCATGAATCCTCACCTATGTGCCTTCTTGGTTTTAGTGTCTTTTATTTAGCTTTTTATATTCACAACTGCAAAATTTTACACTTTGTCTACTTCAAGGATGTTGAAATTGCAAATTTCTTCTGTGAACCTTCTCAAATTCTTAATCTTACCTGTTCTGATACCATTACCAATTATCTATTAGTCATGTATTTTTTGGTACTATCTCTGCCTTTTTTTCTCTCCTGGGGATCTTTTTTCTCATACTATAAAATTGATTCCTCCATTCTGAAAGTCTCATCATCAGGAGGGAAATATAAAGCCTTCTCCACCTGTGGGTCCCACTGCTCAGTGGTTTGCTTCTTTTATGGAACAGCCATTGGAGTGAACCTTAACTCAGCTCTATCACAGCCTCCCAGAAACAGTGCAGTGGCCTCGATGTTGTACACTGTGGTCACCCCTATGCTGAATCCCTTCATCTCCAGCCTAAGGAACAGGGACATTAAGAGCATGCTGTAGAGGCTGCAGAGCAGGACACTGTAGTCTCTCTGTCTCTCCTATTGTTTTCATAGCTTGTTTTGTAAAATTCCTTCATCCAGACCTCCAGGTTTGTCCTTTTGGTCACATTATTTTTGTAGCTATATGGCTTTTATTTAACTTTGTGTTTCCTATCCAAATAATTATTTATTCAGATTATTTTAACTGAGTTTCATGAACCTTCTAGAATCTTATCATAACCATCGTGATAAAATCAACATGAACTAGCAGCTTACATAGTGTGTGAGATAAGATCTTGGCCCCCACATGAAATGCTAAGTTCTCTTCATATTTAAAATTGTCATCCCTCTTTAAAATTTATGCACATTTCCTTTAAAAAGTACATCTGAGATATCTGTTTATCCAGGTTTGGTCCAGGGGCTATATCACTGCTCTTCAAGGTTCACTTTCAGAGGTATTATCTATGAATGTTAACCGTACTGATACCTGGGCATTATCACCAGAGACTATGATTTGTATGGATGTTAATATGAGATTTTGTAAAAAAGTAAATATTCTGATGGTGATTCGTAAAGGAATAAAGTTCAAATTAGAGTGAAATAAATTTTTTGTAGCAGCAGGTGACATAGCTTTCTTTCACGATTATTTTCAAATGTATTTTCCTTCAACACCACTCAGCTTGTGATTTTTATTGTCCTTTTTAGATATGTATATTTTTATAAAGAATAATAAGATTAATTATGTTAAATGGCCACAGAGGTATAACATATTTTTTCATTCTTTCCTCCTAAACCTTTCACTTTACTTCCCGTCCCTCTGATCCCCTTCCTTATCTTCACACACCTACTTCTGGTTTATTTTATCTCTAAATTGTTTACTTTTGACTGCTTTTATAAGGAAAAATGTGGGGTATTTTAAAATTTCTGAGTCTGCTTTATTTCACCTAGCATGATGGTATGTAATTCTAAGTTCCTGCAAATGTCATGACTTCATTTTTCTTTATGACTGAATATATTGTGTTGTGTCTCTATACCTCATTATTATCCCTTTTTCTATTATCACGAATTTAGTTTGTTTATTCAGCTCTCTCTCTCTCTCTCTCTCTCTATATATATATATATATCAGTATGCTTTACTGTGTTTATTTTTTATCTTTAATTTACCCATGAGAGATATAATTGGTTCAAATAGAATTTCTATTTTTTTCAAGTAATTAGCTATATCATCCAACACAACCAATTTGGTTTTATCTCAGGAATGAAAGGATGATTTAGCATATATAAATCAATATATGTTACACACCATTAAAAGGAAGCAAGGATAAAAATTACATGATAATCTCAATAGACCCAGAAAAGGCCTTGATGGAATCCAACATTTGTTGATGAGAAAAAAAAGAAAAATCCTGATGGAAATAGGTATGGACCAGTGTTATCTCAAATTTTAAAAAAGTCATTTATGGCAAACTCACTGCCAACATTACACTACATAGGAAATCTGAAAGCTTTTTCTCTAAAATTAGCAAGAAAACTAGAGTTTGTCTATTACCACTCCTGTTCAATGCAGTATTTGAAACTTTAGCAAGAGCAATCAGTCAAGGGCAAGAAAAGAATAGGAATATGCATAGGAAAGAAAGAACTCATAATCTCCTTCTTCATTAATGACACAATCCTTTAGATAAAAGACCCCAATGTCAGCAAAAGACCTCTAGAACTAATAAACAATTGCCACAAAATAGCAGGATATAAAATCAAAATATAAAAGTAATTGAGTTCTTATGTACCAACAATGAACACATGAAGAAGTAAACTGTGAAAACAATCCCTTTCAAAGTAGCTTCACAAATGAAATATAGTGGTACTTGGGTTTGTGAACTTAATTTGTTTTATGATCTTGGAGAAGATGTCTGTAGTTTTGTTCACGTAGCTAAGATGACTTTGGTCATGTTTTTCACCAGAACAAAATTCTGTCAAAAACTTTTGTTTGTGAACTGAATTATTTGCAAGCAGAAATATTCATGAACTTGTACTTCAAAATTATTTTAACCAAAGTGGAAGACCACTATAATGAAAAAAATACAACTGTGAAAATGAAAATTGGAAAGGACATTAGAGAAAGGAAGACATCCCTTCTTCCTGTATAAGTAAAAGCAATATTGTCAAAATGACCATGCTTTCAAAATTGATATATAAATTTCATGGAATTGCAATAAAAACTAATGACTTTTTACACAGAACTAGCAAGAAAAACTCTAAAAATTACATGGAACCAGAAGGAACCTAGAAGAGCAAAGCAATCCTGGTCAGTAAGAGCAAAGCAGGGGACATTACAAACCCAGATTTTGAATTACATTACTGAGCATAATGAAAAAAACAGCATGGCATTGACAGAAAAACAAACATGAGGGCCAATAGAACAGAATAGAGAATGCAGAAAACATTTCAGCCACATTCAGACATTTAATCTTTGACAAAAGGACCAAACTCCTATGCTGTAGAAAAATCAGCCTCTTTCTCAAACTGTGCTGAGAAAAGTGGTTACCTATGTGCAGAAGATTAAATACAGACCCATAGTCCTCATCCTGCACTAACATTAGATCAAAACACATCAGACCTGGATATTAAAACAGAAACACTGAATCTCTTGGAAGATAAAAAGTTGGTAAAACTTAAAGCCATAGCCATTGAAAAGGAGTATCTAAACAGAATTCCATTTGTGCAAAAAATTACAAAAGCCATCAATAAATGGAATTGTATTAAATTAAAATACTTTTATACAGCAATGTAAACACCCAACAGAGTGAAGAAACAACTTACAGAATGGGAAAAAAATACGCTGACAGCTCTTCCTCAGAGGGAAGATTTATATCTGGAATATAGAAAACCATGAACACTCTAGTACTCTCAAAATAAAAGACCCAATCGAGTAATAGGCAATTGGTATGAACAGACCCTTCTCAGAAGGAAAAGTACACATGGACAATCAGTACATGAAAATGTGAAGCACCTTTGTTCATTAGAGAAATGCAAATGAAAACAGCACTGAGATTTTGTTTTACTCCAGAAAGCATGGCTATGACCATCAACTCAAAAGCCACAAATACTAGTGAGCTAGTCAGAAAAAGAAACCCTCCTACATTTTTGCTAGGAATGTAAACTAATATAACCACTGTGGAAATCAGTATGGAGATTCAAAAAAAAACTAAAAATAAGAAATTTCATATGACTTAATTCTTCTCTTACTGGATATCTTCCCAAATGAGTTAATGACATCATATGGCAAAGATGCACACATACTTTTGTTTATAGAAGCACAAATCAGAATAGGTAAATCTGGGAGGCTGCCTATGTACCTATCAAAAATGAGCCTACAAAGATCATGTGATATATATACACAATGAAGCAGTATTCAGGGATAAAGATAAACGTGTAATTTTAGAAAAATGGATGCACCTTGAGGTCATAATTTTAAGTGAAATAAATAAAAAATTGATGGTTAAATACCACATTGTTCCTTTTATATGAGGAACCAAAAGTATAAACACTTTAAAGGGAAAATATTCGTTCACAGGATTTATACATATAACCATTACATTGCTCTATTTGCAAGACTAAAATTAGGTATAAGAACACGAATTGACTCAGGAGGATATTTATAGCCTGGATATACATGAAAAACTAAGTATTTTAATGAAGAGTCATAAGTTTACATAAATATAAGAAACATTAAATTCTAAAATATTTTCTGTATGGTATTCATGAATGTTTCACTAATTAAAAACTGTAATGAAATATCTTAGGGTCCATGTAAAATGTATTAACAGATTAGAGATTCCACTGAATTTGAAAATGTAGTCTTTTGAATGCAAAATGCTCCATAAACATCTATAGACGTAGTGTGAGTAAACAACAGGAGGCCTTAGCAAGAGTAAGGCCTGACTGTGGCAGAATCCAACCTCTGTGTCCCTGATACACTGCCATCCATCTGCATCTCCTTTGGCTGCATAGAGAGGGAAGGCATGGAAGAAGTGACTAAATGTTTGCAGGGAGCATCTCTGCTGACCCAGCCGGCAGGCCGTGAATGTCCTTTGGCCTAAACGTCTTTCTCCATGAAGGTGCTGTCCTAAAGCTTTGTCATCACACCTTCTGTCCGTTCCCATGACTAAAAGGTGTTAAACTCTCTTTCCCAGAGAGCTCGAGCCTGTGTATTCTCTGTTGGGATATGGAACGACAGTGGCAGTGCATTGAAATCGAAAGTTTCATCTAAGGCCAGAAGTGCCACGTGAACACCACTCTCGGTAAGATTGTTTGCATATTCTTTCAGGCAAATGGGTGAAATCCAGCAAATCATCCGATCATTGCTCCAAAAAGCACATCTTTTATTTCATTCTGAGTTTCTTCTCTTCTTCTTTCCAGTTCTTTTCAGTCATAATTGAACCCTCACAGACACATAATTCCACACTGGAAACTGTTTCTGTGGAAAGTGTTTCTGTGACAACTGCCGACCATTTTCAGCTGCCCCTGCAGGTCTTTCTTGGACAGGTGGTCCAGCATCTGGGCATCCACAAGGCAGTCCATGAAGTAGCTGCGGTATTGAGGGAATCCCAGGCTGGGCAACAGCTCATTGCTGATCCACTCTTGGTTCATGTCCCCATACGCAGGTGTCAAGTGTCCTTCTCAATGTGGGCTGGGTGGATGGGCTGGTTAGCGACATGATCTCCTGGATGGCCAGCCACAGCTTCAGCCTGTTCAGGGCATTGCTGGTGCCAATCTCACGCTGGATCTCTGTGTCTGACAGGACTGAAGTGAGGGCCCCTCTTTTCACATTTGCTCTGCAGGCAGCCACGTACTAGGCCAGCATCCCAACACAGAACTCCAGCCTTACAACCAGCGTTGGTCCATCCCACTGTGCAAATGGTAAGCCTTGACTCAGGGATTCCTCCAGAAACTCATGTTTTTATGGTTTTTTTGTTTTTGTTTTGTAACTCAAGTCCTTGTGCTTTCAAGGGAGGCAAGGTGCCACTGAGCTAAATCTGTGGCCCCTACTTGTGTTATTTTTGTTGTTGTTGTTGTGTGTGTGTTTTTCTAAGTTTACAATTTTTTCAGCTTGTTTTCGAATTTGCTAATTCCCAAGGCATCTTGAGATGAGTTTCCTGCCTCTGAAACACTGTCTTGTCCCCGAGATTCTTTGCCAGTTTGTCCAGCCCGGCCCTTTTCCTTCTTGCCAAACAAATGCCCAATAGAGGACTTGCTGCCCTACTTCTTGGTTGCTTTGTGGAGCGAGTCCTGGCTGTTGTTAGTGCTGCTGGGTTTGCTCACAGGACCATCCTGGGAGCCTGTTGGGTTTCTCATGTCCCAGATGTCCTCGTGGCTGACAGTATGCAATGCCCCTCTGTGCAACTTGTCTAATTGAAGGGACCTTGGAGAAGAGGGAGGGGAAGTTTCACATTTGGTCATTGTCTTCTCATCTTGTTCCTCTTCTCTGGAAGCTTCTCTGGCTGGGCTGTGAAGGACACTTCTGGGGTGGAGTGATCGCTGCCCTGAGGAAAGGAACCAGAAAGCCAGGAAGCAGGATGGGGGGACTAGAGCTGATCGATCTGAAACAACCAAGATTGTCTAAATCCTACGAAAAAATATAGAGCTTTTGTAAATTATGTACTTATTGCAATTATCACTGTTTAATTTTTAAATGATAAGCCATGACTGAGAAAGGGATTTTACTACATTTCTAAAATCGTCATGACACAACCAACGTGCGTTATCCTTTACCTACCTCTACAACAATCATTTTAAAATAAGCCGACTTAATTCCAAGGAGTTGTTGTCATATTTTAGGGTTGACTGACCTTAACTGTACTTTTTCTAGCAAGAAATCAGCATTTAATAAAGTTGGGACTGAACAGTTGTATCAGAACACTATAAAACTCCCTGCGCACTGGTTCCCTTTTCCTCACCCTGTACCTGGACTGGGGAAGCTTCTCTTCAGAGACTGACCAGAAGCTATGAGTTGGGAGCTGCTCTCAGCAAGGCTGCAGTGGCCAGGGGTTGGGGCCCAGCCTGGAGCCTTCTCTCTGCCTCCATCCTGCCAGCAGGTGGCAGGAGCCCTGGAACTACTCTGCGAGGACTAAGCAATGTGCACTCTGCTCACATCTCACAGACATCAGTGCATACGCAGATGAAGGCAAGAAATGCTGAAAATAAAGTTGTGCGACTCTAGTAAAGGCCTTATTTTTCATATGTAAGTCATCTTTTTACATTTGTTTGTAAGCATGTTTAAAGGATGAACCAAATCATACCTTTTTAGATTTTGATGATGCAGCCATTTTGGATTGTACAAGTGGCAAGTGTAACTTTTACTTTTTAAATGGAATATTAAAAAGGCAGCTAGAAAAGAGTCAAAGCAGGTTGTCTTTTTACATTTGGTTTCTGCTTTCAATCTACTTGTACAATTCATTGTTACTGGTCTGTTTTTCTATTAATCTTTGTGAACTTCCTGATCATGTAACAAAGTCTACAGTCTACTTTTGAACTGTTTTCATCACAGTTTTATTTATTGCTTTCTTTCAATAAAATACTGAAGCATTTTCCACTGCCAAAAAAGGGGGAAAAAGAAAAGATTTGTTACAGGAAACAGGATGGCAGACCATTTGCAGTTGAGAAACTGATCTTGGGACAAAGGGAAAGGAGAGGAAGATAAGGGGAAAGAGAAATAAAAAGCATTAATAAGCTATATGTACATGCACCAACTCTCCACAAAAATGTGTTCATTTTGTATCACAAATATGTACTAAGAAATTTTTAATTAAAAATACAAAGACCAAAGAAAAATGACAATTGTAAATTTTAATGACATACCAAGTAATATTTTTCTATATGTATACACTGTATAATGTTTGCAAGAGTTTAAACATAACTGCCTTTTCAAACATTTGTCATTTGTTTATAGTGAAAACTTTCAAAGCATTTTTTCTGTATTTCTGAATTATACAGTAGATTATTTTCATCCAAAGCCACCCTTCTATACAGTTGCACATCAAAACAAACCAATATGGATGAGTTAGAACACTTAGTCTGTGAAATATGTGAAGTGCAAAATAATAACCCTAACTGCATGATCTCATTCCTAGGCAGATTTTACAAAGTTTATCTAGAAACTGAGCAGAAAGGTGATTAAAATGGCTGCAATAATGCAGAGGCAGCGTTCAGCAAAGGCTACAAAATTCCAGTTAGATGCAATGAATAATTTCAAGAGATCAGTTCTACAGTGTGTTAGCTACAGTTCATGATGATATATTGTATTCTTGGAAAATTCTAAGTGGATATAAGTTAAATGTTCTTAAAAATGATAACTAGGTGAAATAAGGCATATGATAATTTTTGCTGACTTACTGATTTCAAATTTATTAGACTTCCAAACATAGATTATACAAAAAGCATATATAATTTTATTTGACCATTTAAAGTATAGATCTTAAAATTTAAACATTGCAAAAATAAAATAAAAGGTTTCTGTTTCTACACATCCTTATGGTCATACACTGAGCCATAAAATCTCAAATTGTACTTCAAAGATATATCACAGAAAGACTTTCTTGGGGTTGATTTTCATGAAGAAATCACACATTGGTTAGAGTAAACCCTATCACTTTGAAAAAATATGAAAAATAAGAAGTTTCTCCTTTGAGGAAATAAATTTATCTTCTTTCAAGTTAGCTCAGTAAACACTAAACTGACTAAAATTCTTCCACTCTTCTTTCTTCTTTGATCCTCAAGGGAGCTGGATTGTTTGGAGACTAGAAAAACCAACCAACAATTTATTTAATTAGCAGCTCTGAGATTCCAATTTTAAGAAGCTAGATACTGTAAACAAGACCCTATTGCTCTTCAACTGTACTTCTATGGTCTCACAAGTGGGTTTTTAGGGACATAGTGTGTACAACAAAAAGATTCAGTGGTAACTGTTGGAGCGAGTCCATGTGTACTACCAAGGACAGGTAAAGGTATACAGAAAAGAGAAGACAAGCAGCTGAAGGAAGGAGAAAAAGGAAAAGGAACAGGGGCATAGGGCTTCATGTCTAGAGTAGTGACACTGAAAGACTCCCACATATAGTATATAGTCTATAATGATGAAGTCTCTGTACTTTGTACTTTGAAGGAACTTTGGTTTTGGTGAATAACTCTCTTTTTCTGCTGCTCTACCACTTCCTTTTCACACTAGAAATTCAAAACTCTCAAGTTGTATTCCCCTGTCAGATTTCTTGCATTTAATTATTGTTTTATTATTGATGCTGAAAATGTATTAGGCATGAGGTATTGTCTACTTTGTTCCAATTTAAGTGGTATTTGTTTTCATATTCCCCAGTTATTTCCACAGGAAAATTCCATTTAATGGCTCTTATTTGTCTGATTTATTATAATTACAATTTATCTTAGTGTCTATAATAGCGACTATCAATAAAGTTGTTGCTGATGTTTAATAACCAATTCAACATATTCAAGAAAATATCAAATGATTAAAATTTGAGAGACTTTGCATTTTTTATTAATTTAATAGAAATCCTAGAGTATTTTAATGTAACATCTCCTGTTGGCTATACACCTTGTGAGTTAGGAAGACATCTTTGATTTCTTTGTTTACTGACAGTCTCCAGCCTGGTCGCTCATCAGGTAAATGTGCTTTACACTTTTTCAAACACATTTTTCTATTGCAATTATGGTTAGGCTTTATATTTATTGATATACTTTGTGATGAATTAGTATGATCAACATTCTCATGTTAAGCACAATTTCATTTTCATAAGTGGCATTACTTGGTCATTGTGAGTTATTTCTTTAAAATAGCTATGGGTGCATTTTATTTAACTCTACTTCTTAGTCTGTATCTAAATTCATATAGATGAGCTTGTGCTCACCTCAAAGATTTCTTTTATGTGTTATAGCAGACATTTTGGTTGTGACATATGTACTTGTTCAGAACATACAATAAGAAATGGAACATGTAAGTTCCTGACAAGACAAATGTTGGTCCACAATTTTCACAACTTACAGCTCAGTGTCTGGTAGAGAAATCACCCATTTTCTTCTCTCAGCCTAAAGTGTTTTTTTCCTATCTCATCTCTTCTGATTGGTAATGACCCATACTTTCTCTCTGAATTCTAATTTTCTTATTTCAGAGAAAGAACCTTACACTTCTTTACAGAATAAACTGGTCAGCAATAATACTTTTTGTCTTATATTATTCAAAAATCTCTAGGCATTCTTAAAACTGATATTTTATGTCATGTAGGATATAACAAGCTTTGTGAATCATTATTGTGCCTTTTAATGTTTATAGAATAATTCTATTTGTATAACTTTTCAAAATTGTAATCAAATCCATTCATCCATATATAAGTTGGCCACTAACTTTGATTATTCTAAGTGTACATACAAAATCAAAATCATGGGCACAAAAACACATAAACATACAAGCCTATTTTATGATTTTAAAGGTGGTGTGCCTTCTTTTTCTTCTGTGTGCATAGTCCACATGCTTTTTCTTCTAGGTGGAACTTGTCAGACAAGTATTCTAGCAAAGAAGGATTCATAGAGGCCCTTGTTAATTAGAAATCCATGTGGTGGATAAAAAAGGTAAAAACAAACAATTGTATTTATAATCATCAGAATTCCATCCATGACTATAACCACAGCTTAAGTACATATTGTTAAATATCAGCCCTCCAAGAAATACTTATTGCAATATAAAGAACAGAAATTCACTTCTTTGAGATGGTCATTTTATCCAAAAAGGAGAACAATAACATTGTTGATTTAATTTTTTAAATCATACCACATAGTGAACATGTACTACTCCTATTGTAGAGATGAAGTATTTGCAGAGCTTAAATTACTTTCTCAAGGCCACAAAGATGTTATGTGGGTGACAAGAATTCCATTCCATTATGTCTGACTCAAGAATCCACATTACAAATTACAGTCTTATACCTTTGGAATTTTATATATCCAAAATAATTATGGTAAGAAAGGAAAATAATATCTATAGCCATAATGATAACTGTCATTTATTGAGATTCTTACTGAGAACAAAGACATCTTTAACCCTTGAGATCAGTGTTTCAGTAGAAATCATATTTTTGGAAAGAAAACTAGGGCACTGAGATTTAACTTTCACATCACTATGAATTGTCAAATCATAGAATAAAGGCTAACTGTAAAAACATCATTGTTAAATCACTACGGTAGACATACTACAGTGAAGAACTAACGAAATTATCCAAGAAAGTACATCCAACCACTTCCATTACTTTGGAAAGCTGATATGACAAAAAAGTTTAGATTATGTTCATAAATTAAAATTTGAAAATGAAAACAAATGAGTCAATTATAAAAATGAAATAAATTTCTAATTCACTGAGGAAGTGGGATGGATTATACACATTTAAAAGGGAAATAAGCTATCATGAGGCTGAATGAATTACTGCTATTGATCTAACACAATAGTGAGTGAAAGTCATGCATAAAAATATGATATTATAAAGTTGTTACCAAGTGAGGTCCCAGGTGCCTGTTCATTGAACATTGCTTTCTTCCTTCTCCAGAAGACAAAGAAGTAACATGAAAGTTGAAAACCACACAGGAGTAGCACAATTCTTCCTCCTGGGCTTTTCAGATGATCCAGAACTTCAGCCCCTTCTCTTTGAACTGTTCCTGTCCATGTACCTGGTCACAGTGCTTGGGAACCTGCTCATCATCCTGGCCATCAGCCTTGACTCCCACCTCCACACCGCCATGTACTTCTTCCTCTCCAACCTGTCCTTTGTGGACATCTGTTTTACCTCCACCACAGTCCCAAAGATGCTGATGAACATCCAGGCACAAAACAAAGGTATTTCTTACATAGAGTGCTTAACTCAGGTTTATTTTTTTGTTACTTTCCTAGGAGTGGATATTTTTCTTTTGACAGTGATGGCCTATGACAGCTTTGTGGCCATCTGCCACCCCCTGAGGTATACACTCATCATGAACCCTCAGCTCTGTGTACTCCTTGTTCTGATGTCCTGGATCATCATGTTATGTATCTCCCTTATTCATATTCTCCTAATGATGCAACTCATCTTCTCTACAGGTACTGAAATCCCTCATTTCTTTTGTGAATTGGCTCAGGTTCTCAAGGTGGCCAGGTCTGATATCCTCATTAGTAATATCTTTCTATATGTGACAACACTCCCAATAGCTTTGTTCCCTGCCTCTGGGATCATCTATTCATGTTCTCAGGTTGTCTCCTCTTTACTGAGGATGTCCTCTACTGCAGGCAGGTATAAAGCATTTTCCACCTGTGGGTCTCACCTCTGTGTGGTCTTACTGTTCTATGGAACATCACTCAGAGTTTACCTGAGTTCTGCTGGGACCTATTCTTCCCATGAAAGCTCTGTTGCTTCTGTGATGTACACTGTGGTGACCCCCATGCTGAACCCCTTCATTTACAGCCTGAGGAACAAGGATGTGAAGGGAGCCCTGAGGAGACTCCTCAGCAGAGTAGCCTGTGGTTCTTTATGAACAACTGACCTCAAAACTAAGGGTATGTTACAAACCCTAAGACAAATGCTGTGAATTTCAATATAATGCCTCCTTTTCTCTCCTAAATGACATGCTTGATTTCTGGTGTTTTTAAACCACTTAAGTTTTGTTCTGCATATATATTTTTATGTTTGTTTCTCTTCAACAACTCAGGGATTTCTTTGCATTTGTCTTTTTATGTATGGTGCCCAAAATTTCAAATTCAATAAAATTTCTCATATGTTTGTGAGACTTCTAAAATAATAGAAACACATATATCATGGGCAGATATGATCTTCTTCAAAATAATTGGTTAATGTTAATGTTCTTCACCAAAATAGGGTTGTATTCTAGTTTTCCCAGATTAAAGGGAATAAAAATCATTGGAGTACTTACCATGTCAGATCTGTGCTTCTTATTTTACATGTATGACTTTATTTATTATTGTAAGTTAATATTTGAGACATTTTCTCTCATTCACAGAATTTCTGAAGGTAAAGCATGAGATTGAGATGCAGTATAACTAGAAATTGACACTAAGTACATATTCCTACCTTTATTTGATTACAAGTGATATGGTGCCCAAAGTAATTCTGAGATTTGCTGTAATTTGGGGGAATCTTATTTTTTCTCATCTCATGTATTTTTCCATTTCTTTCTTTTTTCTCTTGTTTCCTTTCTACTTTCCTTCCTTCCTTCTGTTCTGCTGCCCTGTTTTTCTTTCTCCCTCCCTCCTTTCCTTTCTCCCATCCTTTTGTCCTTCATTCTTTATTCCTTCTTTTCCCTTTTTATTCTTTCTTCCCTGCATTCTGTCATCATGTGCTTCCTCATTTCTTCCTTTTATCTGTTCCTCTTACTTTTGGCTGATTTTATTTGTAACATTAACTTGCTCCATTTATTTTTAAGGATTAATAATATTCTACTGCCTGTACTACTCAGAGTGCTTATCCTCTGACCCATTGATGAATATTTTGGTGGTTTCTGGCCTTGGCTCTTGTGAATAATCTTATAGTGATTACACAGGCACATTTATGTGTTTGAACACAGTCATATGCTACAGAATGGGGTTTGACTAAGGACTGTTTCACCTCTGGGGTCACGTAACATCATGTGCTTAGTGAAATCCTTTTCACCTTTATCTGTTTAAGAATACTGCATGTAACTGGCAATAATGATGAAGATTCACCAGCACAGCTCTTCTTAGAACCCAACCTAGGTATTAAGCAGCAAATGCTAATTCTTGTTTCCAATTATTAAAGAATTATATCTAGGAGTGGAACAAATTACTAGCTTACAAAGTCACTTTGTGCTTAATATCTTCAAGAACAGATTAAGAACATTTAACAGATTAAAGAACATTTAGCACTCTAGTGTAAAATGATTCTAATATATCCATATACTCATCAATACTTGTGATTTCCAATTGTATATTGGAAAGTGATGCCTATATTGGAATTGAAGTTTTAACTTATTGTGATTTTGATTCTCATTTTCCAATGACTAGTTATGCATCTTTTCCAATACTTCTTGGTAGATGCTATATGTTGTGTAACGATGTCTTTTCAAGATTTTGCTTCTTTTGAAATAGTGAATTGAATAGTTTTACTTCTGACCTGTATGATTTCTTTGTGCATTATAATTACATGAACATGATCAGGTATTTGTTTTACAAATACATACACTTATTTCAATTATATAACTTATTATTCTCTTTATGCCATATTAGTATTCCATTGGTTTTATTTCCCACATTTAATGAAATATTCATCTGGTGACAAATATGTAGCCTAATTGCATATCTTGGCTGTTGTGAATAATGTTACCATGATTATTAGACTGTGCTTGTGTCTTTATATACTGAAGTCAGATGGTTTGGATACATGTACAGTAAAGGCATTGTAGAATCATATGGTACTGCTAGTTTTAATTTTCTGAAGAAATCCCAAAAATTGCATGAGGGCTACACTTTTATTAGCATTCAAGCTTCCCCAGAAAACCAGAATCACTAGGATATTTGTGTGTAAATATAGATTGAGAGATGATAGATAAATGGGTGGAAATAGCTAGCGACAGTGATGTGCAAACCTTTACACCCATTGTGTTAGATTTTGAGTGTATAGATAAATGATGATTACCTGCTCTTGATCTATCCAATGATTGATGTAAAAACATAAATCCGATGTTTTTTCAGCCTTCCAGGGTAAAGCACTTTTAGAGTTCAAATTACTATCTTAAAGTTAATAAGCATCAGAATAGATGATGTTGATAATTCTATTTACTGACTCAATACCTGAAGTGTGCATTATCTATTGTATCCTAGAACTTTTAAGCTACTTGCCATTAAAGTGAGGCATTAAAAGCTAGGAGAGTTTAAAATGTCCCCCAGTCAAATTATCTATTATTTTTTAATTGATTTTGGAATCAATTTTCCTTACAAAGCAAATATCCTAAACAATGCATTTCTCATTAATATGTTGATCAAGAAAGTTTCTCCTTATTTGTCTGAAACTCTGAAAAAATACCTTTCTGATCACTATATTCAGTTATACCTTCAGAACCATACTTTCAATTAAGCAATGGTTTTCAGAGTATTATAGATGTAAAAGTTAAATAAAATCACACTTTGTGTAATGTTCAAAGTCATCCAGTTTATAAGAGCTTACATGTTTATTCCAGAATACACATGTAAAATCACGTCCTTTAATATAAGAATAGAAATTTCCATTAATAATGAATATATTCAACCTACTCAAGGTACATAATAATTTCACACCTTTGGAAGAAATGCTCTGTTGCATTTCATTTGCTGTTGAAGATTCTAATAATTATTTGGGAGTTAGAAGTTAACCAAAATTCTTGGTTAAGAATCAGTATATATGTTTGTTTCTTTTTTGTAACAATCTTTTTGGTTTATGTTTTGTACTGACTATTTTGAAGATAATGATACACTGTATAATAACTATTGTTATTCTCTTATTTGATTATGAAATTTTTTTATTTTTTCAAAAAATAAAAATAACATTTTGAAATATGAAAAAGAACGAATATATAATTGTTGAAGTGTCTACAAATCTCATATTCCTTCTACTACTTGTATTCATTATTCTAATATGTCTGTTCTACCACTTTCAGTGGCTGCTGTGAACTTTACCAATACCTCCCATTCAAGGTATTCACACACAATGAATGTCTACTAAGGCATTAAGTAAAAGAGAAAAAAGCACAGCTTTACCTGTGGGGAGAGGCTTCCAGGTAATATCAGAATACAACATTATGATCTCATTTATCAAGGTCTTTGGTTATCAATTGAATGGAAAAAAAGCTCACTTTCGCTGGTGACAGAGACATTGGTCTTGTTATGTAAAATAAAATATGAAAAGTTCAATATATTTGCCATACAACTGTTAATAACATTCAGACATCACTAAAGCCATACATCAACGAGAACCATAAGGCCACCATTAACTTCTCAGCTAGACACCTGAGCTAATTTATGTGTTTAAAACCAGCTTCATTTCCCAAGAAAATTTTGAAGTATAGTAATACCTTGGTTCATGAATTCTTCTGTTCATGAACAATTTGCTTCTCAAACAGAAGCATTGAGCAAAATTTTGCTTCTGTTCATGAGCTGTGCATGAGCTGACAACATGACCAAGGCCATCTTCCCCAGAAGCGAATTAAATTCATGAGCCAAAGTGGCACTCTATTACAATGGGTGACAACTCACAACATACATTTTTTCCATGTTACAATTTATTACTCAGGGTTCACTCACTAAGTACAAGCAAAGCTAATTATCTGAGGGAAATAATACAATAACATAAACAGGTTGGATAATTACTGCAGGACAAACTGAAAGAGGGAACAATATGGCCACAGAGAAAGGCCAGAGATGGCCTTTAAAACCCAGAGGATGGGAAGGCAGTAGTGAAAATAACCTAACTGTCAAAGGTTAAGTGTAGGAGGTTGGCAAGGGAACAGGAGGAAATAACCTAAAAAGCAATGATGACAATTCCAAACCATTCAAGGACCTACATTTTAACATGGCATTTTTTTTTTTTAGAAACCCAAATCTCCTGCTACTATTGTAAGATCATTTCTAACTTAAACAATCAAGTTTTATCCATTTAAGAACTGGTACTATTAACTTTTATGAAGCTTTTAATAACCTAACATTTAGACAGATCCATGTAAATGGAAATCTCTGGCAATAAAACTCAAGTACCAGTATTTTATTAGTACACCTCTAACTTACATGATGTTTACATTCATCTTAGGGACTGTGCACATGTCCATAGCACAACTTGATACTTTTTAAATCCCTTTCCCCTTCCAACCTCTGTCCCTCCCTGCATCTCTTAAGTCCTTTTTCCCCATTTTCTTTCTTATTGTTAATTTTATTATGATTATTTTAGTTCATGCTTATAACATATAATGATTACATTCATTGTGGGTATTTACTGCATGTACATGACACATCTTAAATATGATTTAAGAAATATGGGTATTTTAATTCCCTCAGGTGAGTCTGAATAAAGCAAGACTTAAAAACCAGTTTTTATAAATAGCAGATGTGAAACCACTCGTTGGAAACAGGTTTTTTTGTTTTTTAAGAAAAGCTTATTCTAGAGACTAAAATCAGGGATAAATTCTAGCAACTAGCTGGGAAAAGCTGTTTATTGATTTTATTACATCCATGTGTGGATGGGATAACATTGGAAGAGAGAAATAGCAGCAGGTAGCTGGGGGAGATTTCTTCCAGTGTGCATGGGCTAACATGTAGAGAGAGACATTAGCACCTATCTGAGGAATTAGGAATTAGGCTTATAAAGTATTGAAATGCCTAAGGAATCTGGGGAGAAACATTTATGAAAGTTTCCAAGGACAGTCAGCACAGGTCTGTAGGCAATCACTGGACTTTTCAGCCCTGGGGAATATTGTCTTCTGTTTCCTGAGAAATAGCCTGTCATTTGCTGAAAGCAACCTGTTAGTTTGTGACAGGCTCACTTAAGCCCGGCATGACACTAGTTATAAGGCCTCTAGACATAACATGCCTCAATAAATGTCTTAGATACAACATCTGAAGAAAACATATGTGATGTATAAATATTGTATAAAATACATACATACATATATATATATATATATATATATATATATAACTCAGTACTTTACAGGGTGGTCAGGTTCAATGCACTAAAATTACAGATGCTTTCTTGGGATACTGATTTAGTTATGATGTTTATCATGGAAGGATTCTAGAATATATACTTGATCCAATTAAAGAAAAACCATGACACATACCTGCAATGCAAGCACTCTGAGAAGATGAGACAGGAGGATCACAAGACTGAGTCCAGCCTGGGCAATTTAGTAATTGATAAAGATTTTGTGTCAAAAAATAAACTTAAAAAGCCCAGGGATGTAGCTTAGTGCAAAGGCATTAGGTTCAATCTTCAGTACAAGTGAAAGAAGCTGTAGGGAAAAACAGAAAGATGGGGTGGGGTAAAGCAGAGAGAGAGAGAGAGAAAGAGAGAGACAATAGTAAAGGATCAATATGCAGATTTGATTCTTAGAGTGGAATGAAACCCATGGAGCCATAAGAACAATGTGAGCAAAAAGGTAGGATTTGCAGAACTAGATTTTTTTTCCAATGGAAACTACAGGAAAGATGGAAGAGATGATGACATTTTATAATTCTTCTCCACAGCCTCTGAAGAGCATTTTTAATGTCCCTGTTCCTCAGGGTGTAAATGTATGGGTTCAGCATAGGGGTGACAACTGTACACATTAATGAGACTACTGCACTTTTTGTAGAATTAGATACAAAGGATTCAAGATATTCTGCAATTCCTGTTTCATAAAATAAGCAAACAACTGGTAAGTGAGATGCAAAAGTGTAAAAGGCTGTGTGCTTTTCATGTGATGAAGAGATTCCCAGAATAGAAGAAATAATTTTATAGTAAGACAAAGTGACGGGAGTTTGACCATAGACAACCCCAACAAAATACATGACTATATTTTTAGTAACACTGTTGGAGCATGTAAGAATAAAAACATGAGAGGGGTCATAGAAGAAATTAGAAACTTCCACATCTTTGAAGTAAGGGAATTTTGAGGCAATTAAATTGTGCACCTGAGATTCCAAAATGCTAAACAAAAAAACCACCAGAACAAAGCAAAGACAGAGACAAAAGTTCTTGATGATATGATATTTCAAGGGGTGACAGATGGCCACAATCCTATCAAAAGTCATCACAGTCAGTAGCATCTCATGCATACATTCAAAAACCAATAAAAGAGACATCTGTGTCAGGCAGCCCACATAGTAGATGATCCTATTATGAGTAAGGATGTTGACAATCATCCTTGGGACTGTGGTGGAGATGAAACAGATGTCAGCCAAGGACAGGCTGGAGAGGAAGAAGTACATGGGGGTGTGAAGGTGGGAGTCAAAGATGATGGTCAGGGTGATGAGCAGATTCCTGAGGACTGTGACCAGGTACATGGACAAGAAGAGCCCAATGAGGATAAGCTGCTGGTCTGGATCGTCTGAGAGTTTCATGAGCTGGAATTCTGATTCACTGATAAGATTTTGTGGCTCCATATCAAGCAGACACGTTTTGAAAAGAAAACAGGGTTGGAAAAAGGATATAGAGACCAAATACTCAAACACAATGATACAACATCCATTGGCTTAGGATATTTAACACAATGTACAAGAACATGGACTGTGATATCCAAACACTAAAATAAAATTAATAGTTCATAATCAGAAAATATTAGTTATCAGCTATCCTCCAGGTGCTTTCAGTTTCTTGCAATTTTTTTTCCTTTTCTTTCCTTTATGGCTGAACTCCTCACTCCAATTTTGTTTGTACTTTGAAAATCATTCAATATGTAATTTATATCCTTAAGGTTGAAGGATTTCAGGTTTTGTTGCATTAATGTTAAATGCACATGACTAATATAATCACTGACAACCAAGTTGGCTTTAACATACACAGCTCCTATATATGCATGATAAAAAATAATCAACTGCTAAAAGCACTTCTGGATTTTTTGCTGTGTATTTGTATAAACCTTGTATAGCTCAGTAAACTGTTCTCTGAAGAAGACAGCTCTTTGTTTTGCTTCTGTATTCTGTAATATATAACCTAGGAACATTGTTGATTTAGAAATCAAAAACTATTCTCGGAATTGTTGAGGAATTTAGCTTAGCACTAAAGAAGATCCCAAAGCCCACATTCAAGACTTGCCCTTCTTATGTCATTTAATAGATTTTCACATCAATACTTCCAAGTACATGAATTAAAATCCTCTTGCCTCAGTGACATCAAGCCAATAACACATGGAAAAGAAAAAAGTCTAAGAAATACTGTAAACACATCTTTCAGTATCCTAATGTGTAACACGAGGACAGTAATTATCTAGCCTCTAATGCTACTATAAAAAGGTTCAAAATGTTCTCAAATAGCATACACTAGTATTCTGTGTTGAATTTAGCAATATTTAACTATGAATAATTTGAAACATCCAGATAGCCTGGCCTGAGACCAAAACCAATTTTTTTCAGAGTGGCAATATATGAAGTTCTTGGTGGTAATCTCCTATACTTAGGATGAAAACCACTGCCTTGGAATATTTCTCATATTTAGAAAATGAGCCATTAGTACTACCTCTAAATGTGGTCAGTATACCCACTGACCATATTTAAAATAAACATTTAGTAGCACATGCTTTGGAACTAATATTTTACAGGAATTTGGCTTCTCATCTATGACATTTGAGCTCTTATACTTTGTGTTATTTTGTTCTCCCAGTCACCTGTTCCCCAAAAGAATTCCTGCATGCGTGTGGCTGTGGGTGCATTTCAATGTCAATATACACATGTCGGTGATGATTTGTGCATCCATAGAGTGTGATTTAAGGCTTACCAGCAATGGGTCTAAAAGCTAATCTAAGTAGCATACACTGTAACATCTAATAACCCTGTATGTGACACTGACATAATTTTAAGTCCCTCTGTGAAGCACATACATTGATTTCAAATGCTTTAATTGATGCAAAGATTTGGATGAAAGAGTAACATCACTTAATGGGTTTACTATTACAACAGTCTTTACAAAATCCTTTTGCAAAATTTTCAGGTAATATGTGGGTGGGAGATGGTTATTTGAGTTTCAACATTGATGCATATTTCATTTAATTATTAGTCACATATATCAATTGCCTCAATAAATAATCAGTCCTAATCATACACAACATACTACTGTTAATGTGTTCTGTCAAAAATATCACTGATGTATAACTAGTAATGATCCTTGCATGAGTAGCAACCCAGACATTTAATGCCTTATAGGGAATAATATTTCCATTTGGTACTACTACAGGAGAAAATCCCCTGGAAAAGGAGACAGGGAATCAAAATAACCATTCTAGATTATTGATGTGATACTAGATGCAGGATATATTGAATCTCTCCACCTCTCTGTACTCATGTTAGTTAATTAGATGGATAATAATGCTCATCTTCACAACATATGAGATACATAAAGAGTGTTTGGAACTTATATTCCTCACTGCATCACTTTTCAAACTAATACTTTCATCTTTATGGAAATGGTGTTTTTATTAAGGAAAATAATTGTCAAATTCCAGGTTTCCATGGCCTGGAATTATGTAACTTTGAGAAGTGAATCAGCTCAAGCATAAAGGTTACTTACACACTTCTCTTTCTGCCTTTATGGCTATCTCTGCAGGTTGAAGATAATCAAGTATTGTAGATGCTATTAACGGGGGATTTAGGATCCAAATATCAAGGCTGCTGACAGACAAGAGCTCTTATTTCTTGTCCCCTATTCTTTTAGATATTCCTGAACAAGATGAAACTGCAGTGGGAGTGTACCAAGTACTGGATTTGTGAACAAGTAATTGTTTATTCACCATTCAGCATAAGTATTTTTGATGTTTCCTCTGTGTCAAAAAATGTAGAGGCTCTGAGGAAATAAGATTTTTTCTAAATGGGATGGGTACAAAGAAGTGGAGGAAGAGGAGGAGTATGGCACAAAAAATTTTAAGATATATTATGTACATGTACTAACTCCACATGATGAATATGATCATTATGTATTGCAAACATGTATCATTAAATTAAAAAAATAAAATGGAAATGAATGGAACTAACTCATTCCTCTCTAAGTGTGTACTGAACATTTACATTAAGGACAAAAATTAAATGTCCCATTGCAGAAATAGAAAAATAGCAGTTTCAAGTAACAGGATATTTTAGTTGAAAGGTATGAAGATTAATGTTATCATTAATAACAATGCCTAAATTGCACTTTGCCTTTGTTTTCTATATGTATCATTTATTAATTAAGTAGAAAGCTTCCATACTAATTGATTCCCTCCTCAAGTCTGTAGCATCAATTACAAATTGACCCAGAGGACCACACTGAGGCTCAGACATACTAGCAACTGCAGAGATAATAGCAATTTCTGTTCCATGTCACAGAAATATTATAGAACAAGAGATTAATATTTAAATCATCAGTTCCCATCTTCTTAATTGTTTCACTGCCATCAGAATCCTCTAATCAGATATCCAGGGGTTTAAATTGCAAGTACATGTAAGGAGCATCTTTAAACTCTGCCAAATTCCTGAGTGGGGATGAAATTCACTCCTGGCTGTGTGTCTCCTTCTGAGATTGAGTGGGACAATTACTGAAATGAAGGATGTGGAGAGCTCCGAGGTCATTCTGGAGAGGAGAAGAGAGAGATTTGTGCTTCATTCTGTGCCTCCTCTTTCTAGATCCTTGCCTGTGACCTATATCTGTCCTTCCTATACTGGCTGCAGAGGGTGCCACCCACTGCTGTGCCTCTTCATCTAATAGAAACCTTCAAAGGAGAGAGCACGGTGAACAGGAATTCATTTTCTAGGGTGACAGAGAAGTGTTCTGTGTTAATTGTTCAGGGAACACCATGTCAAGATTCTCCTGACATGATGCTCTGTGTCTGTATTCAGAATGACCAGATCAAGCTTCATTCTTTTGCCTTTGCTTTTTGCCTCTGTCTTTGCTTTTTAACTCTATCTTTTGCTTTTTGCCCCTGTCTTTCCTTTGTTCTCATGTCTTTATTGTTTAGCATTTTGGAATCTCAGGGGCACAATTTAATTGCCTTAAAATTTCCTTACATCAACTGGCCTAGCAACCCAGTAACAGTTACATAAAAATGTTCACCTCCTTTTATAATAGACACTTAAGAGTCGAGACAGTCTGTGCTGATGTGATTGAATGAAACTCCCTATAGAGAACACATCGCTCAGACCCTGGCATTCAGGAATCACTCAAAGATGGTTCATGGCATTATAATCACTGTCATGATGTTTCACCTTCTCCACTGCTTCCTCCCCTTTCTCCTTTTCCTCCTTCACCCCATAATCTTCTTGAAATGCTCAAGTAACACTGTAGAGAAACTAATTTTATGCTTTTGCTGGCAAGATGTTTATAGCATGTACAAGTGTCTGAGGAAAGCAAAACTCAGACTGAGTTGCCTGGGACCTCAAAAACAATCTGCACCATAAACTTCATACACCGCATAGCTGAAGTGTTGTATGTTGGGATCCTCCCATCTATCTACAAAAAGTGCCTTGTGAGTCTGGATGATGAGAAAACAAGGTATCTAATGTCCTCTTCTCTATCACAGACCTACATCAGCACTTACTTCTTTAAGCTGTTCCTCTGCTGGGCCATGACCACAGAACGTGAATCAAATGCAACTTCCCTGTCTCCTGTCTAGTGATGGCTCTGGCTGCTTCCTTGGGCTTGCTAGAAATGCAGTGTCAAAAGCAGCTTCCTACTCCAGATAATCATGGGGAGAAAAGATACAGGTGCTACTCCCACTGGATTGGAGCCATCAAACTAACGGACTGGAGCCACAAACTGATAGTTTTATGTTATATGACTTTGAAGGCCTAATGCACTGAGCTCATAACTAGCTAAATTGGTCCATCTTATCCAAATTTCTAAGAATTTTTGAATATTAACAGGGAAAAAGAGAAAATAAATGTCCAAAGTCTGGGGCTCTTCTTTTATTCAAAAGAACCTTGGGATAACATTGAATCTTTATTTTTTTTATTTTTATCTATTTATTTATTTACTGGTACATTTTAGGTATACAATACATTTACATTTATCATTGGGTGTTTGTACTCAAACATGATGTATCTTAGTTCTTATTTTTCCCCCATTAACTATGCACCCTTCACCCCAAACCCTTCCCTATTTAGAAAGACTTTGTTTCTGTTTTTTTCTTTCTCATAATTTTTCCTTTCTTTTCTTCCCTTTCCCCTTCCCCTCCTGCCACCCCTACCCCTTTGGACCTTTTCCTATTTCAAATTATTAATTATTCATCTTAATCATTTTCATCCTTATTTATAGTTTCTGTCAGTTTCTCACACTAGAGAAACTATTCGGTATTTACATGTGTGTCCTATTTCTTTCACTTAAGAGTATGGCCTCAATATGCATCCATTTAGCTATAAATGACTCTAGTTTCTCATTCTTTATGGCTGAGTAGTACTCCATTTTATAAAAAACCATATCTTCTTTATCCAGTTTCCAGTTGATGGGCCAAACCTTAGCTATTACAAACTGTGCCACTATAAACATAGGTGCACATATATCGCTGTGGTATGATCCTTTTAATTCTTTGGGGAAGATACCCAGTAGGGGATTAGCTAGGTCAAATGGGACCTCTAGTCTTAGTTCTTTGAGGTATCTCCATATTGATTCCCACAGTGGTTGCACCAGTCTGCACCCCCACCAACAATGGAGAAGGGTTCCTTTCTCTCCACATCCCCACCAGCATTTGTTATTGGTTGATTTCTTGAGAGCAGCCATTCTTTGTGGGGTCATTATTTTTTATCTTTTAAAAATCCAGCTATCTACTTCCCTTGTTTGTAACTTTAAAATGTACTTTTAAATATCATTTACAACATTTTATGTGCAATATTTATTCATATCAATTACATAAAACCAGTCATATATCAGTAACATCCATTGTCAAAAATATTTAATTTTCCCAACTGGTAAAATTTTCAACTATCTTCAAACTTCATAATTTTCTTTTTACCAGCCCTAGCAATTAGCATTCTACTGAGAAAGTGATGAGAAATTAAAGTTTGTAATCTGTGAAGTTGGTTGACAATGAAAATTACAGAAAAAATAATCTGTTGCCATAGTAAAATTAAGTCAACATTTTTAAGGAAAAATGGAGAATAAGTCACACTTTCTCTTGTTAAGAAAAAAATCTTTCTCATTAGAGGACATTAAGAAGAGTCAAATGTACCTTTTAAAATTCCAGGACAATGGTACAAATTTCCTCTATTTGATTGTTTAAATAGTAAGAACTGGGATAGTATTACCACAACATTAAATCAAGGCTAATGGCTCATAAGCACAATGAAACATTCCTATGTGCAGTTATTTTCTAGGAGTTTCTTTCTCTGTGATTTTCTGATTTCTTTTTTTTTTTTAACTTATGGTAAATTTTTGTCTTTTAAAAATTATCAAACATGTAACCTCATTCTTGACTTTGTTGGACTTCGAAATTTTATAAATAAGGTTCAGTTAAGTACCTAATCAGTGTCATCACTGACCAGAAGTATGGAATTGATTTATGTTGTACTTGCCAACAATTTAAAAATAATGAAAGATGGATATATTCTTTGATTTTCTTCACTTTTATACAAGACTACTTGTGTTAGACATAAAAATCTCAGTAAAAAACTTGGTATGAAAGATAGTTTTGTTTTAACCTTTTTCTTCTGTATGTTGTAGAGAATTGGTAATACTGTTTCATTTTTTTACCTGACAATCAATCCTTGCACTTAGAGTTAGGCACTTCAGCCCCAGGGAAGACCCCAAAGCTCAGTTGTGAGTCTGTCCTTTATATGCCCAGTTAAGAGGTTTACATATTGATCTTTCTTGAGAAACACTAGTTTATTTCAGCCACTTGAAGGAAATTGGTTTTATTATTTTGTCAACTCACACCATGATGTTATTAGGAACAGCTAGTAAACATTACCCAATATTTCTTTTTTATATTCTATGAAATAAACATTTGACAGTTATATAACTTAACAAAAACCACAGAGATTAAATGGAATGAGCAAAGTAAAGCACAAATCTCAGAGCCTGGTCTTTAGGAAGCTCTCCATAATGCCTCATGACATTATAATTACTTTCAGTGGTCTATTTCCTTATCTCCAACTTTGCTTTGCTTCATTTTGCTCTAGAAACCATCTGAAGGTACAACTTCTATGGACATGGCTGAAATGCCTGTTGGAAGTAGAACCAGGAAATGAGAACTAAGTTTGAATTAGATTTTTTTGAAGCTGAACAAAAATCAGACCATATAAACTATAAAGCCTCAGAATTGAAATTTTGCAAATCAGTATCCTACAGTCTGGATACTCAAACTGTCATATTTGACCTCATGATGAAGAAACAAAGTTTCTGATGATTCTTTTCCTATCCTTTATCTTCATCAACCTGAAGGTCTGGAGGAACCAGCTAATTATTGACTGGTCCATGACCTTGGAGGTTCAGTGGTCAGAGGCACAGATTATGGGCATCATGTGAACCAAGGAAAATTTTATTTGTTTTTTAAGGGATATTTTTACTTTTGTTTCATTTTTATTTTTATTGATACATTTTTCTTTTTCTTTTTTTGGTAATGGGGATTGAACTCAGGACATTGCACTTGCAAGGCAGGCGGCAGAACCATGGAGCTAAATCCCCAACCCTATTTTTTTTATTGATACATTTTTGTAGTACACAATGATTACAGCCATCATTCAGAGTTGGTACATGTACATGACATTTTTAAATTTTTTTTTACCTCTTCCTTTCTTTTCCCTCAGGTTCCCTGCATGTCTTGGACCCCTGCATATTTATACAATTTTCATATGCATTTGTAGTACATGATATTTACATTACTTGTAGGGACTTGGTGCATATACACAGCTCTTCATAAACCCCACATTTTAAAATCTCATTTCCATCCCCTCCCTCTTGTCAGAAAAATAAGAAAGTAAGTTATTGCTTTCCCTATATTAGAAAAAATGCCATTCTAATTAAAGAATATGAAGAATCATTCAAATATACCTTAATTTACTGTGAGATAGTAGGAAAATTTCCTTTAATGTACAATAGTGAAAACACTGTAAGAACTACAACTATGCTCTTTAAACGTTGAATTAAAGTTTACAGTTCATTATTAGATAATATTGTTATGTGCCAGTTATCTTCTAGTGTTTCATTACTCTGAATTTATCATTTTCTTTTTTTTCTTGCTTGAATTCTTTTATTGCTACATTTTAGTTATACAATATGTTTATGTTTATCATTGGTTGCTTGTACCTGTACATGATGTATCTTGGTTCTTATTTTTTCCCCTTTACCTGTGTGCCCTTCCCCCCTTCCCTATTTACATAGACTTTGTTCCCATTTTTTTCTTCTCTCATAAATTTTCCTTTCCCTTCTTGCCTTTCCCCTACCCTTTTGGATCTGGATTAAAATGAATAATTTATAATTTGAAATATTATTTCCTTCTTTGCAAATTTAAATCCTAATGTGTATTAGTTAAATGCAAACAATCAAGTAGACCACTAGTCGCAAATGTAGCATTAGTGCACGTTACACTTATCAATTATTTAAAAATAGTATATTATGAAAAGCAGCTTTCAATTTTTAAATTTAGTGGTGGCTTGTTTGTATCCACCACTCAATCTCAGTAAATATATCATGTGAAAACTCCTCCTGTTTTTAATCTTTTCCTGTGCATTATGTCAGGCCTGGGAATACTGGTTCATTATTTTTCAGATCATACAACCTCTTAATTATTGTTGGGAAAGTTAGCACCAAAAAAAGCCCAAGAAATCCAAGTTTGAGTCACAAACTATAAATGGATTTCAATTCTCTTTCTTCAATTACCCAAATAATACAGAATTTCAATAGTTAACTCATATTCTGAGTTATTTATAAAAAATGTAATTGTGGCAATTGCAGTATATCATATAAACTCATGCAAGCTTTAATTCATCTGTATAATGAAGATGAAAATTTCTTGGTTTATATGCTTTTTATATAAAAGCACTTTAAGATATCTTTAAATTTTATTAATATATTTGTCTGTGAATATTTAATCCTATCCAGACACCACACCCTCAAATTGTGACCTATTTTATTGATATCACTTCATATGTAATTATTAGTAGTTCTTCCTTACAACAGAGTTTAGAAACATTGCTTTAGAATATTTCCTGACACTTATTAAGTCACTCATTAGTATTTTCGGTTATTGCTGTCAATAATACCCACTAGCTCTATTAAATCCAAATATATAATAATAGTGCTTCAGACCTGATATTTCATGGACATTTGAGTTATCAACTATGACATTAGAGCTACTGATATCTCTACATGATTCCATTCTCCCACACACTTTCCACAAAGGTAACTACTATAAAGAATGGCTGGTAAAATATTTTTTCCATGCCAGTATTAATTTATGTATCCATAAACAGTTTTCCAAAAATTTTATCTGAAACGTACCAAAAGCTCTTCTAAGCAGTATGCAACACACCACCTATTGGCGTTGAAACATACAAATTTACATCAACTTGTGCATTTAAGTCTTTATGAATAACACAGAGTTACTTTAAATTTTTAACCAATTTCAAAATAATATTTTAAATTATTAACAGAAAAAACATAACATACTGTCATTTTATTATTATGAAAATTGTTTTCAAATTGTTGTGCCCACCTATGGATAATGCAAGTGAAAATTCTAGACAATATTTTGGTGAAAAATTCAAATAATTGATGAATGAATAGTTTTACAATTAATCACATTTTTCCCCAATTAAAAAATCAGTACTTATTGATTACATCACCTTATATTAAGAAACACTTAAAAATATCCCTGAAGTATGTCTTGTAATAATACTTCCATGATTATTGACTAGTTTCCTGATGCAGATAGTCATGGAAGGAGACACAACTGGTGTCAAACTGAAGACAGGAAGGGTGAGAATTGTGATTTACTATCACATGCTCTTGGAGCCTCACTGCACAATGCTCACAATTACCCACATCATTCAATGTTACCATAATCTCTAAGGGCATACTAAAATTAAAGGAAGAGTAATAAGAGAAAGTGAAGGTCCACAAAGATTTGGAGCCCTTCCTATACATGGGAGAAAACTTATGTGTATTTGTTTTTAAGCAATCTGTCAGCTTTGTATGTCCTTTGTACATTAAGCAAAAAAAACATAGAAAACAAAAATATACCATTTAAATAATTTCAAATACAGTGTTTGGTGCTCAGACACCTAATCTTAGACAAAAGAGCCAAACACATCCACTGGAAGAAAAATAGACTTTATAATAAATGGTTCTGGAAAAATAGGCTTTCTACATGACAAACACTAAAACTAACCTCATATCTCTCATCATACACTAAACTAAAATCAAAATGGAACAAGCATCTTAATATTAAAACAAAAACAGTAAATTTGATGGAAGAGAGAATAATTAGAACTTTTGAGCACATAGGTATAGGCCAAGACTTCATAAATAAAACTTCAATTTCATGGGAAGTAGTACAAAGAATTAACAACTGGGATCTTATCCTATTAAAAACCTTTTCCACAGTAAAAGGAAATCACCAACAGAGTGAAAACATAACACATAGAGGTGGAAAAATGAATCCAGTTTTTTCTAAGATGGAGGACTAATATGTGGAACATAGAATTGAAAAAAATAGTCAGACCCCTCAAATGTAAAGACAATCCAAAAATGGGCATCTGAAATGAATAGTCACTTCTCAGATGAAGAAATGCAAATAGTAAATAAATGTAAGAAAAAATGTTCAACATCACTGGTCATTTGAGAGATGCAAATTAAAACAATGCTAAGATTCCATCTCACTTCAGAGAGAATGACTATTATCAAGAGATCAACCAATAACAATTTCTGTTGGGGCTGAGGGGGAGAAAAGAACCCTTCTCCACTGTTGGTGTGAATCCACACTGGGGCAACCATCATAGAAATCAAGGTGTAGAGTCCTCAAAACACTAGGATTAGAGGTCTACTTGACCCATCTTCCCAAAAGAATTAAAATCATCATACTACAGTGATATATGCACACCCAAATTTTAGTGCCATAGTCTGTAATACCTGAATCTGGCAAACAACACAAATGTCCTTCAACTGATGAATGGATAAAAATGATGGGTTTTTTTATACAATGGAGTATTACTCAGCTATCAAGAAGGATAAACTTAAAACATTTCTAAGTAAATGGTTGCACCTTGAGATTAAACTCTTAAGTGAAATAAATCAAATAAATTGAATACACATGTGTAAAAATCAAATTGTCTCTCTGGTGTAAGAAACAAAGTGTAAATAAGGCCCAAAACATAAAATAGATATTGTAAAATGTGAAGAAATTTTTCAAAAAGAAAAGTGTACTAGGGAGGAGAAAAGGAAGGAATGAAGAACAAAAAAGGTAGAAAGGAAGAAATAAATAGAAAAAAAGTTTTTGCAAATAAGGAGAAGAAATGGGATTGGAGGGAGGGGCAAATGAGGAAAAACTCAAGATATATCATGTAAAAGGCCCTCTGGCACAACACAGTCACAGGCACAGGCACAGGCACACAGGTCCCAATGAGAAGACTGCCCAGGTACCATAGGTAAGTGCACATAGGCCTCAGCCAGAAGTCTGCCTTGACAATAGCTGAACAGGTACACAAGCCCCAGCCAGAGGCCTGCCTACACACCACTGATAGTGAACCCAGACCCTAACCACAAGCACCCTTGGACAGCAGCACAGCATATAGATCTAGAAGGTCATCATTCTGAGTCCAGGAACTTGAAGAGTGGTGAGCAGTAGAGAAAAGCCCTCTCAGAGACTAGAGAATTTAAGCCCACCAGGAGAGCAGTCTCACATCAATAAAGGCACAGCACCCTGCAGTGTTTGAAAAGAGAAGACACATAAACAGGACTAAAAACCAGGCTTCCGCATTACCAAAGGCAAATCAAACAGGCAAAGAGATGGAACAAATTTAAACTGAAACAGCTGGACTCCCTGAGGTGACAACAAAAGAGGATCTGGAAAAAATAAAATCAGAAATGATATCTCAAGGGCCAGGGGTTTAGCTCAGTGGCTCCTTGCCTGCCTCACAAGTACAAGGTCCTGAGCTTGATCCTCAGTACCACAAAAAGAAAAGAAAAAGAAATAATTTCTCAAATAACAACAAAGATGGTGTCCATAGTGAAAAACATGATTAATAAAGTCTAGAGCAGACACAGATTAAAAAAAAAAATGAGGAGCTCAAGACCATGATGGAATCCCAGCATAGGAAACAAATGGAATCCATAAAACAGATGCAAACAGATTTCCAGGATATTAAAAATCCCATTGAATGTTTACACATCAAAATGAGCCACTATAAGGATAGAATTTCAGGTATAGAAGAGAGGATTGAAATTATTGACTAGGAAAACAAAGATTTCTTAAAAATAGTAATGGACCAAGAAAAATCAATCCAGCGGATGCTGTATGATGCAGAGAAGAATAACATAAGACTGACTGGAGTCGATGAAAAAACAGGAGATATTAGAAATGACATAAAAATTTTTCACAGAAATAATGGCAGTAAACTTCCCAAGCAAGGGAAAAGAATATGACATATATATAATGGAGCCATATAGGACTCAAACAACCATGATAAAAAAAAAATTTACACCTTGACATATAACAATTAAGATTTCAGAAAGCAGACAGAAGAGCAAAATATTATAAACACTTAAAGAAATAAATCACATACAAAAGTAAACTCATCAAAATCACAGCTGAGTTCTTAACAAAAATGTGCAAATCAAGAAGACCCTGGAGTGAAGTATTTCAAATTCTAAAAAAAAATATATCAAATACAGATAGATGTACCCTGTGAAAATATCTTTCAAAAATGATGAAAAAATAATATACTTTCAAAACAAGGAACGCCTGAGGAACTTCATGAATGAAAAACCAGCACTCCAAAAATTTTTAAACAATATCCTAGGAAAATACAATGCAAATCACAACTCCACCAAGCCCATCAGAATGAATCCATTAGGAAAGACAAGAAATTAGGTGCAAAGGGTGAGAATCCAGCAACAGGAAAAGTCATAACAAGAATAAGTCAAAACATATCAGTTATAACGATCAATCTCAATGGTCTCAATTCAGCAATTAAAAGAAATTGACTAGCAGAATAGGTCAAGATGCAAGATGCAACAATATGCTGCATACAAGAAACACATTTAATTCAAAAATAAACTCAGAGACTGAAAGTTTTAAAGGGTGGAAAACAATACTGATTGTGACAGGAACCCCCCCAAAAGGAGGATTAACAATCCTAGTTGCAGATAAAACACTGTAAATGAAAAGAGATTAAGAAAGACAAAGAAGGCCACTATATCCTTGTAAAGGTAACAACCCAAGAGGAAGAGATGGCAATCATAAACATATATGCACCAAATATGTGCACCCAACTATATAAAACAAATATTAACGGACACAAAAAATCAAATAATCCCTAATAAATAGTACCGGGGAGCCTCATTAACCCATTATCACAAATAGATCAACAAGACCAAAAAAATAAACAAATAGTAGAACTCAACCAAACTCTTGAACAAATGGACTTAACAGATGTTTATACAGTGTTCCACCCCACAAAATCAGGATGCACATTCTTTTCAGCTACACATGGGTCATTCTCCAAAATAGACCACATACTTGCTCATAGAAAATGTTTAAGTAAATGAAAAGTAATTGAAATTAACCACTGTATATTATCAGAACATAGTGCGATGAAATTGGACATCAATAACAAAAGAAATCAGAAGAAATTCATAAACACATGAAAATTGAACAAAACAATTCTGAACAAAAAATGGGTCACATAAAAAAATTAAAGAATAGATTTGATGTTTTCTTCAATTAAATGACAATTTATGGGACATATATCCTAGGATATATGAATCTATGATATACAAACATACAACTGTGTTTCTATCTTGAATTTCTCCTTGTCATTCATTGTTTTCCTATTTTGTGAATTCTCAGTACTTTTTATATTTGCTAAGCTTCATTGGGGTTACTATTATATATTTTTGTCAGGAACTTTATGCACTTTCAGTTGTTATGAATCACTCACAAGACTAATTTTCCTTTTTTTGGTGATCTCAATGTTTTCTAATTATCATTGACGATTATGACCATGCATTGATGTTAGTGCTCTTCCAGAAGTGGGAGATTACTGCACTTTTCGTAGACTCAATTTTCCTGGGGTGCCTTTCAAAGTAAATTTGTCCAGAAATCCAGGGTGGATCATGGGCTGTGACCCCCACACCTGGGATCACTGTGGCCCCTGCAGGTCTCAGGGGTTCCCTGATGCTGAGGCTGACGTTCCCAGCAAAGCGTCAAGCTTGGCTTCTGTGGCACGTTTGCTGGTACAGCTGGGGAAACCCCTATGTCTGCAGCTGCTGAGGCTGCATGTTGCTGATGACTGCTGGGAGCCCCAACCCATGGAGTCAGCGGGTGTTCATGCAGGCTGCAGAAAAAGTCTGCTTTTCAGAGGTTTTGGATTCCTCATTGGTATGGGACCAGGACAGGAGCTTAAGTCTGTGGATACCAGCACATAATCAAAAGATAAGGGGCTCTTTGCAGTGGTTTTAATGTGGCAGGCTTGGTTAGGAGTTCAAAGCAGGCCAGGGATGAGGCTCAGCAGTGCTGCAACTGCCTGGCAAGTGCAAGGTCCTGATTTCAATTCCTGGTACTGAAAAATAAATAAACAAACAGACAAACAAACAAATAAATAAATAATTCAAAGCAAAGTGCCATGCTTAACTCCTACTCCTTTCCCAAAGTGTGTGGTCCCTCCCTATATATCTTTGCTGCTGAAGTTTGGTTCTGTGTGACATGGCCAATGAAAACCAGTCTTTCCTCTTTGTTTCATGAACTTTTTCTTATTTTATGGCAGACAGTTGGTGTGATGGCTCTGCTAATTTCCTGAAAGAGTGTGAAGACATTTTTGTCTGTACAGACTCATTGAAATTATTCAATTTGCTCCAATATTACACACAAGCATTTATTTATCATGTATGTCCTAAGAAATTTTTAGCAAGTCTGTTTGAGCTCTTAAAGTCTGCTTTCCAGGGGAAAAAGCAAGCAAGATCATGTACAGCACGTATGACAGGGTCATGCATGAGTTTCAGGAGAAGGGCAGACTTTATTTAGCAAGGGTAAAGAAAACAGAATTGAGAGTTCATAAGTAGGAATGTCAGGCATAATCTAATCTCTCTCCTTATAATGCCATTTATATAGATGTGTCAGACTGACACATTTCACTGCCAAGTGGATATTATTTATTCTGTGCTTCACAGATATATTTTTGAACTTAAAAAACAAATTCAGTACAGAGTAACCAAGTATGGCTCCTAACATAGTAATATACAAAAATTAACTCAACCCAACGTGGTAGTACATGTCTGTAATGCCAGCTACTCAGCAGACTGAGGCAGGAGGATTCCAAGTTCAAGGAAAGCCTAGGAGGAATACTCTGTCCCTAATTAAAAAATACATAGGACTACCCATGTAGCTCAGTGGTGTAGCACTTCCCTGGCATGTGCAAGCACCTGAGTTCATACATAGAAATTGTAAAATTAACTCAAAATTGGGTTAGCATCTTATATATAATATCAAAAATAAGACAAGAAAGCAAAACATCATTTGTCAAAAGACAAACATTTTGGCTAAGCAAAAGGAATGAATAACAGTCAAGAGATCTGTTCATATTGAGAGTACATTTGATAATGGAAACAAAACACACAGATTGGGGAACTACTCACAAACACTTATGTGGTAAGAGCCAAGTATCTGGAATAATAGAAACTCCTTACAGTGCAAAAAAAGAATTCAAAATATAGAACCACAAAAATAGGAAAATCTTGAAAAGACATTTCTTTACAAAAAATATATAGCCTTCCAACAAGCACCTTAACTTGTGCTCAGTGAGAAAGAAGTGTTAATCAAAAGCACAAAGAGATCTTATTTCAAAACCAATGGGATGGAGTATGTTTTATAAGTTGAAATCAAAGTATCATCATGGATCTGAAGCTATCAGAACCTTCATACATAAGAAAATAAAATCTTCCAGATTACTACTGAATGTAACTAGACAATTTCCTAAAACGTTAAATATACAATTATCATATGACACATTATACCATGTTTTGAGATATTAATCAAATATTTAAAGACAATATGCCCATGTGCAACTTAGTCTTCTGAAGGTTTTCCAAGTATCTACCCTGATTATTTTGTGAACATTATGGGTATTTATCAAACCTAAGATGGCTAAAACATTGCCGCAGTGTAATGTTATGGAAGCACCATCATATATACAGCCTGGCAATTAACAAAAACATCATTAGCCAGCACATGATTATACTCAAATAAATATACGTGCATAAATAGCAGCTGTAGCCACAGTAGTCAAACCTTTGCTATTATCCAAATGTCCATCAGTGCATAAAGGATAGAGAATGTGTGGTGCATACTTGCAGTGAAATACTAAGTCAGAGAAGGGAGCAGAGACATTGAAAATTATCCAATAACGGGCCTGGAATTTGCTCAGTGGTTCTACAACCTGCCTCGCAAGCACAAGGTCCTGAGTTTGATCCTCAGTACAAGAATAAAAATTAACCAATGAAGTAAGGCATGGTGGAAGATGCCTCTAACCCAAGCACTCTTGGAAGCTGAGGGATGAGGATTATCAAATAGAGGCCAACATGGGAAAATTAGTGACTTGGTGAGATCTAGCCTCAAAGCAAAAATTTTGAAAACACTGGGAGAAAAAAGGAGAAAAAGTACAACAACAAAAAAGATTGAGGATGTAACTCCATGCAAAGAACCTGTGTTCATTTCCTGGTACTGCTAAATAAATGAATAAAAAAACAAACAAACAAATAAGTAAACAAATAAATATTAACCAATGAGATATTGAAAAAGAAAAAAGAGACAGAAATTAAGGAGGGAAAGAGGCAGAAAAAGAGAAGGAATGAAGAAATTAATAATCAAAAATAATGAAGCAACATATTGGGAGTTTTCTGAGAATCACACCCTGAATCATAGGAAAAAAGCACCTTTCCCAGCTTGATTCCAGGTTACATGCCGAAAATCTGATCATTGTTCCTATAAAAAGTAGGACAGAGAAGGCAGGAGTGAGGGTTAAATATCAGGGTTTTTGTTGATGTGCATGCTGATCTCAGTATCTTCCTATCAGAAATTGGGCAATGAGACAAATTAACTCAAAAATTGTTGTAAATTTAAAAAAAATACATATGTAGCAACAAGTGCAGCCCTGACATGATAAACTGTTCCATTTCTCTCTAACATGATTTCATTCCAGTTCTTCCACAATAATTTAACTTAAAGTGATTAATGTTACAATTTGATAGTATGGTTTTTGAGAAACCAATGTCAGTATATGAAATAAGTGCTTTAAATATCAAATTGGAAATCTCAGGAAAGTTTGTACAAATATGAGCAAAGTTAGAACAATAAGGATCATCCATAAGAAAGAAAAGTTAAGGAATTACAGAGAAAGTGGTTGTAGAAATCCAAATCAAAAGACATATAGAAGCAACATCATAGGTACTTTGGGAACCAAAATTATATATAAAAATAAGTTTCTAGGAGACTAAAGTAGACAAGATAGTGAAATTAACAATATTTTTCAGAGACAAAATATCTACTTGGTTCTGAGGTAAATGGTCCACTGAGAACAAGAGATTGTTCCACTGAAAGCCTTCCCCTTCTATCCTTGTAGATAGAAGCCTCACTCAGGCTGTAGATAAAGAGGTTCAGCATGGGACTCGCTACAGTGTACATCACAGAAGAGATCATTCTTCTCTGGGAAGAATGAGTCACAACAGCTATGAAGATCACCCCAAGTGATGTTCCATAAAACAATGAGACTACACACAGATGAAAACCACAAGTGGAAAAGGCTTTATACCTGCTTCTGATGGAGAACATTCTCAATAAGAGAAGACAATGTGAGAGTAAGATATGAGGATCCTAGTAACAGGAAGCACACCCAGCAGGACAGTGGTCAAACACACAGTGATGTTACCAACAAGGGCATCAGAACCGGCCATAATTAGAAGCTTGGCCAGTCTGCAGGTGATATGGGGGACTTCCGTGACTATGGAGAAGCTTAGACACTTAAGATGTAGACTGTGAATCAGGGACATCCAAGCATTAAGAAACCAAGACATGAGAACCAGGAACCCACACAGTCAAGGGTTCATGATGACTGTATTTCAGGAGATGAAAGTTTGCCATGAAGCAGTCATAGGCCATGAGAGACAGCAGGAAAGTATCCATTTTAGGAAAAATCATAAGAAAGTGCTCCTCAGTGAGGCACTCTCTGCAGCAGATGTTTTTGTTCCTTGTCTGAATGTTCACCAGCATCTCAGGGATAATGGTGGAGGTGAAACAGATGTCAATGAAGACAGGTCGGAGAGGAAGAAGCATAGAGGGGTGTGGAGGTGGGAGTCAGTGCTGGTAAACATGATGATGATCAGTTTCCTGAGCACTGTGACCAGGTACACAGACAGGAACACTCCAAAGATAATGGGCTGCAGTTCTGGATCTTCTGAGAGGCCAAGGAGTAGGAACTTTGACATAATTGTGTGGTTTTCTATTTCCACATTACTGGCTTTTCTGCTTAAGAAGGAAGCATAAGGTTAGTCCAAAACATGGATAATAGGCATTCTAGCAAATTACACTTCACAAAATCACTATAGAGTGAGCATCTGTCACCCTCCAAGAGAGACTCACAGTACAGTGATACTCTTTGTAATTATTCAAAATTTATTTAATGTAGCAGAAATATTACTTCACACCTTCTAAATTATTTTAATCCATTTTTAAATTTATAGACATAAATGTCTTACCTGTTAGGACACTTTCAGAATATTTGAAGGTGTTTTATTTGCTTTTCTGGGTTATGAACATATTTTTCAATCATTGTAGTGTGTTAAAACATGGATTTCCTCTCAAAAATTTTTTTGTGTGTTGACACCTCTTTTTGATTTGAAAATGAGTTCATGGTGCTTTATTTTTCTGAAAGGTATAATTGTTACCATTATTTTAGTTGTGAGGATTCAGGTATCTATGTATGTCAACCTGGCAGGTCAGAGACTTGAAGAAATGAGCTTATGAAGAAAATATGAGTTACAACAGCAGGGCACAGTGAACCAGGGAGAACTGCATTTTCAAGGCCCTGAGCTTTATTCCAAGCCATTCTTTTATACAATCTGCTTGCTTTGCAGCTTCATGAAATTACCTTGCAAAAACAAATGACAAAATACAAGCTGTTCTACCCACAAGAACAGGAGTTCATTTTATCACTGTTAGGCCAAAGTTGGTTACTACAAAACAATTCTATCTACATCAGATAAGAAATGTGAAATGTCTACAAGGACCACAAGCTCTCTTCTGCTTTCTTGGTCCATAAAGCTATCTTTAGATTCTTCCTGTTGAGCCTTTGCAACAGGGCAGAACACATGCATTTCAAGAATGCAGTCCAGGGAAGGGGCCAGAGGCAATCTCCACCATGCCCTCTTTTGTATTTTTTTAAACATCACCACCATGGTCATGGCCATTTGGTGAACTCGGGTTTTAACTATTTGTCATTTGAGGCACTCATATGCTAAAAGAAAAAGACATGCAGCAATAAGCAAGGTTACACTGGCTTTTTCCTGTGTCAATGCCGTCAAGAATTTTAACTAACCTACCTTAGGCTTAGTGTTTCTGTTTTAAAATTTAGATCTTTGATCCATTTCAATTTTAGTTTAGTGCATGATGAGAGATATGGGTTCAAGAAACACAATTCTTCTGGCATCGTTTATTAAAGAGTCCATCTTTCCTCCAGTGAAGGAGTTTGGCTCCTTTGTGGAAGATGAGTTGACTATGTCTGGGATTGTTTCTATATCTTCTGATCCTTTCCCCTGATCCTCTGGTCTGTTTCTTTGCCAGTACTGTGCTGTTTTAATCACAGTAGCTTTGTAGTATAGTTTCAAATTGGGGATTGTGATACCCCCTGCCTTGTCTTTTTTTGTCTAGAATTGCTGTTGATATTCTAGGTCTCTTCTCATTCCAAATGAACTTTTGGATTGTGTTCTCTAGTTCTGTGAAATATGTTGGAATTTTAAATGGGATTGCATTGAATCTATATAGCAGATTTTGAAGTATGACCAATTTCACTGTATCTACTCTTCCTAGCCATGAACAAGGGATAGCTTTTGCGACGGACCAGCCGTCACCAGTCGAAAGGTTTCTGAATGGGGGAAAGGAGGACTGAGAAAATAAGACAAAGAGACAGAGTCGGGAGGGCTCCCAAGACCGAGCAAGCAAGTTTATTTACCCCTCTCTTTTATACACTCAGTGAGTTAGGTCATTAATCATGACCTTTATACAAAAAACACCTGTTTCCTTGTTTACCAGTTTTCGGAACATTCCCCGCCCTCAAGGGCTACTTTGTTTCTTGAGGTTACAGAACCGTCATCTTGTTTCTAAGGCAACCTCCGAAAGTAAGCATCGGAGTTGGCAAGGGCACGGTTCCCCATAACATAATCTCCTAACTATTTGCAACTGAGGGTACACTTAAAATGGAGCTTCTTTGGATGACAACGCTCCCCACAAGCTTTCTATTTTATGATATCCTTTTCAATCTCTATTTTTTTCAGAGTGCTGAAGTTTTCAAAGTAGAGGTCAGTTACTTCTTTCATTAGATTGATTCCTAGATATTTCATTTTTTTGGATGGTATTTTGAAAGGAATTTTTCCTCAATTTCTCTCTCAGTGAGTCCTTCTGTGTACAAGGAGGCTACTAATTTTTGAGTGTTGACCTTGTATCCAGCTACACTACTGAATCTGCTGTTTAAGTCTAGGAATACTTTTTGATTTTTTTTGGAGTCTTCTATGTAGAATATCAGGTCATCTGCAAATAATGACAGCTTAAATTATTGATTTCTGACATTTATTCCTTTTATTTCTTTCTCTGGTTTAATTGCTGTAGCTAATGTTCCCGGAACTATATTGAACAAGAATGGTGATGGTGGGCATCCTTGTCTTGTTCCTGAATTTAGCACAAAAGATTTCAGTTTTTATCCGATTAATATTTTGGCTTTGGGTTATTTGGTTTTGTGGGATATTTTATGTGTTTGGGATAAAGATGATCTATTTGAATTTCCTGTAGGGATTTTACCATGCATGGGTGTTGAATTTTGTCAAACACTTTTTCTGCATCAATTGAGATGATTGTATGTTTTTTTTTCCCTGATGCTGTTAATACAGTGTATTACATTTATTAATTTACATATGTTGAAATGTCACATTCCTGGGATCAATCCCACTTGGTCAGGCTGTATGTGACATTTTGATGATCTGCATTCTGTTCACAAGTATCTTATGGAGAATTTTTGCATCTATGTCATTAGGAAGATTGTCCTGTAGTTCTCTTTTTCCATTGGGTTTTACTCTGCTTTTGGAATGAAGATAATGTTTGCTTCCAGGAATGAATTCAGGAGTAGGGCTTTCCTTTCAATTTAATTTAAAAGTTTGATCATTAGTGACATTAGCTTTTCTAATTTTTTAATTATGTTTTCAATTTCATTCATCAATATTGGGTTGTTAAAATTTTTATATGTTCTTGATTCAACTTTAGTAATTTATATGTGTCTAGGAATTTGTCCAATTCTTTAATGTTTTCCATTTTATTGGAGTATAGGTTCTCAAAGTAGGTATTGATAATACTTGGGATTTCTGCTGTATGTGTTGTAATTTCATGCTTTTCACTGGTAATCGCATGGGTTTGAGCCTTTTCTTTCCTTTTTTAGATAAAGTTGGTTTAAGGTTTGTTCAATTTTCTTTATTCTTTTAACAAACCAACTCTTCATTTTGGTGATTGTTTGTATTGTTCTCTTTATCTCCATTGCACTAATTTCCCTCTGATCTTTAGAGTTTCCTCCCTTGTGTGAGCTTTGGGTTTGTCTTGCTCTTCTTTTTTTCTAGAAGCCTGAGATTCAACATTGTGTTGTTTATTTGAGTTCACTCTCTTTTCCTAATATGGCTATTTACTGCTATGAATTTCCCTCAAAGGTCTTCTTTCTTTGTGCTTCATATGTTCTGGTATGTTGTATTGGCATTGTCATTTAATTGTAGAAACTCTCTAATTTCTTCCTTAATTTCCTCTGTGACTCATTGGTTGTTCAGGAGGGCGTTATTCAATTTCCATGTGTTTATGAAGTTCTTATAGTTTCTTTGGCTATTGATCTCCAATTTCATTGCACTAGGATCTGATAGTATACAGGGCATATCTTCAATTCATTTGCATTTGTTATCAATATAAGACAAGATGGCATTGTTATGTCACCCTATAGAAACTCACCCTCATTTATGTCCAACACATGCCATAATACAGAAGTTATAAAATGACATAGTTGACTGCATAAATCAATTATATATAGATTCACATTTATTGCAAAATGAACTCAAACATAAAGGGAAATGGGTTAAAATCAAGGGTCTCAGTGGAGTAATGTCTACAGGGAAGAAATGACTCTCCCCAGCTAATGATGGCTAAGTGTCCTAGAGGATATCAGGTTCTTGAAGCCAAATGCAAAAGTAGAGCTGCAATATCTGAGACATGTGGATGAACAGAAATTTGAATCACTACCTGGACTTATGAATATGGACTTAGAACAGCTGAAGCTTTCAGAAAATCCACCAAATATCAATTGAGAAACTATCTAAGGGCTCCTTGACTGAATTTTTATTAATAAAATCAAAAGCATAGGAGTCAGTACAACAAAATTAGGACTAGAGAAGAGACTAGTGACTGCAGATCTCAAATGGGAACCTGATTGATAAAAAAACATGAGTGCATGGATAGAAAAATGAAGAAAAATTCAAAGCATATCTGCAAATTAAAACAGGCAGAAAAACAATCCTGAAATTAAAAAAAAATTAGTACTTTTGGTGGTACTGTGAGAGAATACCAAACAGTAAGTATTTTAACAAGAACAAAAATTTACTGCCTGACATTTCTGGTGGTTGGAAAGACCAGTATCAAAGTGATGGCAAGTTAGGGGTCTCATCAACAGTTTGACCTTCACTTTACAAGATGGCACCTTGGGTGCTGCCTCATCCAGTGGGAAGGAGCACCATTCCCCATCCACTGGAAGATGATGAGTGGGCAAAGACACACCCAAAAATGCTTTTCATGGCATCATTAATCCATCAGTGAAGGCAGAGCCCTTACAGCCTGACCGGTTCTTGAATTCCCTACCTCCTTTTACAATTGCAATTAAATTTCAAGATAAACTTTGTAAAGGGCAAATATTGTAATCAAGACCCAGAAAATTCATTGAACTGAATAATAGAGAACATAAGGAGCCAACAGCATTGTAGTGGAGTGAGCAGCAGAGATTGTATGAAATAGATCAAAGAAGTAGTGTGACATGAGTGTTATAAATTCTTACTGATAAAAAGGCAGATGTGGGATACTCCAGTTTTGGTAGCATTTGAATAAACCTAAACAGATGGTGGAATCTATTGTAATCCTAAAGGTGGAGGTGATGTGATTTAGCTGAATTCTGGAGATATATTGATAGTATAGAGAATAGGGCTTTCTGAATGACCATGCACAGGTTTTTAGAGAAAGAGAGGAAGAGGGGAGGAGGATCAATGAGAGAATCTGCTCGGTACCTGAGATACTGGGGGTTGCATGTGACTGTGATGGGATGCTGTGTACATAGGACATTTGGGGTTTGACATGTTTAGCCAAACTGGAGTTTGAAATAAAACTTGGAGCTCCAAATTGGGAAGTTTAAGTGGGTAGTCAAGAATTCAAAGGAAAATTTTGGGGACTAGTTTGATATTTCCCCTCATGCACATAGTGTGCTTTGATCAAATCCAAATAGTTACATATTATCTGCCCCACCCTTCCCAACCTCTAGTAATCATTATTCTATGCTCAGGAAAACTTTGTCCAAAATGTCAACAAATGAGGAAGCTTAGGCATTATCTGCCTTTTTATAACTGGCTTATTTTGCAGAACATAATGTCCTTCAGGTCCATCCATTTTGCTGCATGTGACAGAAGTTCATTCTTCTTTATTAGTGAATATTTTTATACTTTCCATCTATGGATACTATGTGGATTCAATGTCTTAGCTCTTGACAATAATCCCCCCCCAAAAATGAGTGTGCAGTTATACTTTTTGAATACTCATTTATGCCAATTTAATAATTAATATGGGGCTGGGATTTTGGCATTTGTCTTGATCAAATACCAAGTCTTCTTTACACTTTGTGACAAAGATTAACACTGTCTCATAAAATAGGACATGACATGAGCAATGGTTTCCATTGTTGGTATACCTCCAGTCATCCAAGGTTGTCAAACTATGAATCAGACAGTTTAGCTGTTGGTCCTATTGAGATATAGGGAAACATTGTGGACACAAACCACGCTGTCCATGTTTGGATAAGACAGAGACATCTGAGGGTCTGATGGCTGATTTGAATATCTTGAAGAAGCTTCGATAATGCCTCTGAGTAAGGCAGAATTAACATTTTTAAATGATCCAAAGGTTCTCATGATTTCCTTTTATGACTTTAAATGCTTCTTTCTTAGTATAGGTGCAATTTTCTCCTCGATTTTTAGGTATGCCCATTCCTACTCATTAAATTGATTATTAGAGGTGGAAGGCACATATCAGAGCAGGACATAGAGATTGAGAAGCTGCAAGGTGAGGCTTTCTGCAGGGTGAGACGTCCTTCCTCAGAAATTTCACAGCACCTTTCTCCCAGAGGCTAGGATAACTTTTCTTACATTTCTGGCTGAAGAAACTGAAAAGCAAATAAGAGACACTGACGTTTTTGTTAAATTCTTTTATTGGTACATTGTAGGTATACAACACAATTACATTTCTCATTGGGAATTGTACCTTTACATAATGCATCTTGATTCTTATTTTTCCCCATTCCTAGCCCTCCCTTCACCCCCTCCACCCTTCCCTATTTGCAAAGACTTTATTTCCATTTTTTCCATTTCTCATCATTTTTCCTTTCCCTTCTTTCCTTTCCCTTCTTTCCTTTTCCCTGCCCCTCCCACTACCCCTACCCCTTTGGACCTTTTCTTCCCATTTTGCATTATCAATTATTCATTCTAACCATTGGTACATTTCAGGTATACAACATAATGACATACATTGATTTTTATAGGCTGGATTCAACCATTTCAAAATTTATGAGCTGAAATGTAGCCCCCAAAATTTCACACTGTGATTGCCTTTTGAGAAGGTTATTTGATAAGGTAACTCTAAAAAGTATTCTTTAGATTGAGCCCTAATCCAGTATGGTAAGCATCCTTACAAGGAAATTATAGAAGAGACACACAGAGAGAAAGCTGTGGGAAGACACTGAGATAAGAGCAACCAAGGAGAGTGATCTCAGGAGGAACCAACTCTGGCAACACTTTGATACATCAATTTCTAGCCACCAAACTGTGACAAAGTGAATTTCTTTTATTAACACATTATGTATCCACTGTTATAACACCTCCAGTAAACCAAGACATTGAGGCAAATTCTCCTTATAATCACCAATAGAATTAAGTAAATGACAGAATATTTAATGAGTCATCTTTTCTGAGTAGCCACAGACATAGATTTCTGTTCTCAGATAAAATCATCCCTCCTGCTTTGAAGAAAGAGCAGGTGTCCAGCAGAACATGAGCTGGATGAATAATGGTAAACATGTAAATGAAACCAAACACATGGGGACCTGTTTCTCATCATCTTATACATGTACAGTCCCCACAGCTACCCCTGCTTGAAATTGTAGCAAAACATCTATGCTCATGGTCAAATCATTAAGTAAGTAACTTTGGGTTGCATGGATGCTTCATTGAGAATGATGTTTAGCATCTCACGTGGATGTGGAAGTTAGAAGATCTGTTCTCAGAAAGGGCAGAGGCATCTACTGAGGCAGTGGGTTCTATATCAAGAAGGATCACCTCTGGGAGGACCAGCATCCATTGTTTCTTGACTGGCCAGGGCCTTTGAGTGAGGTTTTCCCTGATTGGCTCCTCCAGTCTCTGTACCTCAGGGGGACCGATATCCAGTGATCATCCTTAGACCAGAAATATCACTTCTATTGTGATCCCATGAGTGCATGTCCTTAAAGTCCAACTCTACAGAGGAGAGGAGCTCAGTGCTTTCCTGACCCCCTAGGCAGGTATAAACCATTAAATTTTCTTGAGTGGTTCTGTTCACCTTCTCTTCACATATCTTGAATGCATAACAGATCGAACTTCTGTAATAAATTCCTATACTCCATTTTAGCTATATCTATTACATCACATTGGGAAGCCTAATTGCATTGTACATATGAAAATATACCTTATATATACGTAATTATAATTATAAGTATACCTAAGGTGTTTTAAAGAGATACTCATCAAACTCCACTAATAAGGGTATTTATGGTTTGAACTTCGATTTTTGTTCTCTATATTCTGTACAGAATATTAAATCTATTTTCATTAACACTGCTGACTGCATTTTTTAAAGGTTATCATTGCCTAAATAGAATGACATTAACTCTTTCTGGAAGATACACAGAAGAAATTAAGCTGGGCCTAGTAGAATTACTATTAGTTTTCTAATGAATCTCCATTCTGATATCCGTAGTTGTTTTACAAGATTGTATCTCCACGAGTAATGTACAAGAGAACCTTTTTCCACCCATAATTTCCCCAACATTCATTTGTTTTTGAGTACTTCATAACAGCCTTTCTTACTGGAGTAATCTGTAAACTCATTCTGATGGCCAAACATGTTAAATATTCGGTCATGTCCGTATCAACAGTTTGTCCTTTTTATTCTGAAAATGGGTTATACGTTTCAGGTGTGTGTTTCTGGCTGAGTCTGTTACTCAGGAGGACTGTGAGGGTTTATACTTAGATGTCCCCTCAAAGGCTCTTGCAGTCATAGACATGCTTTGAGAGATTTTCGTGGTCTGCCTTTTTAATGCATTAGTCTTTTTTATCTGCTCTACTAACTTACCCACTAGTTCTACACTGTGTACGGATAGCAGTCATTTTTGCTGTCCAGAATTTGAACAGCTTTCTTTATATGGTCAGATTTTATTTGATATCTTTTCATGGTCACCACCTGGTTAATAAAATTATCAGTCATACTGTTTATCATGTTTTCCCTTCACCCAAGCTTTTGTCACTTCTTCAATCTCAGGGATCATTTTATCAGGTAAGTTGTTTATCTGTGCAGTGACATCATCTTTGAGGTCACATAAACTTCCTGTGGGTCATTTCATTTGTTTCTTCTTACATCTTTGTCAAATATTTTTAACATTTTGTTTTATACTTCATCCACTTCAGTGCCTATGAGAGCAGCTTTTGGGAAGTTGAAAATTTAGAAGTATCTTGTTTCCTTGTTCTCTTTAGCTTCTTTTGTTTTTCTGTACTCAAGTTTGAGGATCAACTTATAATAGAGAAATCTCTGTTCTAGTATGAATATTTCATTAGTATATGTTTTCCTGTTATGTTATCTATGTTTATACAGTGCTTCAACTTTTTAGTGTAATAGAATCACTCCCTGTCCCTTAATTGTGAGGAAAGAGCCACTACTGATTACACCAGTTTCTACAGAGCCAACTATATGTCAATTATATAATTTAAACTTGTTTGAATTATTTCATCATTTCCTTAATATCATAGAAAATCTGTTCTATATTGCTTGTGGTAGGCTGCAATGTAGATGATTACAAATGGGAAAATCAGGGTGTTGATCAGAAAAAAGAAAAATAAAAATACATAAGAATAAATGAAAGAAAAAAAAATGATTCAACTTTGTTGAGGTTTTTATATCTAGAGTGGAGAGCTAGTGGAGAGGAAATTTGATATCATACTTACGGGATTGGTCAAAGGAGTGATGAAAGAGGAAAGTGAAACTGAAGTTTGAGAGAACTTATGGGACAACTGTAAATGGTTAACATCCTGATAAAAAGGTAAACAACTGCAGGAAAAGAGATGCACAGGTGCAAAAGCAGCAGCCAGAGGCCCACCCAATACCATCAGTAAGTGCAAGGAGATCCCATTGAGAAGGCAGTGCAGACCAGAGCAATCCACCTGTAGGGAAGTCCTGCCAGGGCCCTGCCCTGCTCCACATGCTTGGGCCCTTAGGGCCTAGCTAAAGACCTGCCAGGAAAAGAGCTGCACAAGGTCACAAGCAATAGACAGACCCCCCATACCATCAGTAAGTGTGCAAAAATCCCAGTGAAAAGCCAGTGTGCACCAGATCTGTGCAGCTGCAGACATGTCTACCTGGGACCCTGTTCTGACCCCACCAACTTGGGGCCAAAAGCCACAGCCACAGATCCCCTAGGAAAAGAGCTGCACAGGTGCACAAGCAACAGCCAGAGGCCAGCCCAGGTAGCATCGGTAACTGCATGTAGACCCTAGCCAGAAGCCCACTCAGATACCAGTAATTGGGTGCTCAGCCCCCAGCCAAAGGCCCTAACACACAACATCTGCGTAAGAGTGCAGGCCCTAGCCAGAGGCATGCCTAGATACCATGCCAAGAGTGCACCGGCCTCACTAGAACCCTGCCTGGACAACAGGACAATGCAGGTATCCAGAAGGCCTCCCCTGTGAAACCAGGAATTGATGTAGTCGTGACCAGCAGAGAAAAGGCGCTCCGTGGATCACTGACAAAGACCACAGGGTGCGCAAAAAGTTGCTTTAACCAAGGCACAGCAGGCTGAACCTTTTGAAATGAGAACATGTAAACAAGTCTCAAAATGAGAATTCCAGATAACATAAGGCAACCCCAAAGGGCAACGAGATGGAAAAATCTGATACTCAACCATCTGGACTCCCTGAACTGGCATTGAAAGAGGACCTGGAAAAAATAATACCAGAAAATAATTTCTCACATAACGAAAGATATTCACCCTATAGTGCCAGACATGATTAATAAATCTAAAACAGACACAGATAAAAAAATAGAGGAGCTGAGGAACATGACAGAATCACAAAATAGGAAACAAATAGAATTTATAAAACAGATGGAAACAGATATCCAGGAGATTAAAACCTCCACTGAATGTTTACACAGTGGAATCAACCACTGTGAGAAAAGAATATCATATATAGAAGACAGAATTAAAATTAAAAACCAGGAAAAGAAAAAAATATTAAAAATAATAGAGGACCATGAGAAATCAATATAGCAGCTGCTAAATGATGCAAAGAGGAGTATGATAAGACAGATCAGAGTAGATGAAGAAACAGGAAAGAGTGCAAATAACATAAAAGGACAGTTCAGAGAAGCAATGGAAGAAAACTTTCCAAGCAGGGAAAAGACATTAGCATACCGATAAGAGAGTCATATAGGACTCCAACTACCTGGGATAAAAAAAATCTACACCTATGCATAAAATGGTCAAGATTTGAGATCCCAACAGAAGACCAAATACTACAAGCAGTTAGAGAGAATAAATAAATCACATACAAAGGAAAGCCCATCAGATTCACAGCACACTTCTCAACACAAACCCTCAAGTCAAGAAGAGCCTGGAAGTATTTCAACCACAAAAGAAGACAACACACACATTCATGATAAAAACCATACAGAAAATTGGAATAGATGGTCTCTATCTCAACCTGATAAAAGCCATCTATAAAAAGCCAACTGGCAATATCATACCAAATGATCAAAAACTGAAATCTTTCATGCTAAAATCAAGAACAAGACAAGGATGTCCTTCGTAACCACTCTTGTTCCCTAGAGTTTTAGAAACATTAGCCGCAGCAATTAGAAAAGAAGAAGAAATGAAAATAATAAAGATAGGAAATGAAGCTTTAAATTACCATTATTTGCAGCTGATATTCTATAAAGAAAATCCCAAGAACTCTATCAAAATTCTACTAGACTTAATAACCAAATTCAGTAGTGTAGCTCTAATAAGGTCAACAGAAAAATCAACCTACAACCAGATTGATGCACCTACAAACCTATCATTCAAAATTGATGGAAAAATAAGACACTTTCATGACAAGTAGCACTTGAGCAACTTTATGAATATCAAACAAGCACTCCAATAAATTTTAAACAGCATCCTAGGAAAAGACAACAAGGATCAAAACCCCAGGATGTCCACAGAATGAATCCATCAGACAAGACAAGTAATGAAGTGCAAAGTGAGAATCCAACAATAGGAAAAGGGCATGACAATAAGAAGTCAATACATACCACATATAATCATCAATATTAATGGTCTCAATTCACCAATCAAAAAAAAAATAGCCTGGTGGAATGGTGATATTTTGATGACACAGATTTGTAAAAAAGACATTTACAAGACAAGGGCTGTTATTTTATTGGAACAACATAGGTGTTTCATAGTAAATTGAATATACATCAATTTTGGAAGTTAAACCACTATTTCACACCCACATACTATACAGAAATTGTAACTTGTGTTATGTGAAGAAAGAATTTTGAGATTGTCATTATGATAAACTTACATATGAAAAGATATTCCTCCATCAGGCAATGTCTTGGGTCAGTTAAAGCATTTCAGTGCTTTATGTACTTCATAGAGAGTCAAATCTACGTGTCAATGTAAATTCATACATTTCATGTGCAACAAGGGGTGTGACGTACCCTACTTACATAAGCTTTAATTGCTTTTGGGCCAGTTATTGTTGTTGTTTGGTTTTATTTTTGTTTGTTTATTTGAGACAGGGTCTCACTATGCAGTTCAAGTCAGCCTTGTTCACTGTGTAAACTTGGCTGGCTTTGAACTCATGGAAATCCTTCTGTCTCTGCCTTCAGAAGGCTGGAATTACAGGGGTGTGCCATCATGCCCAGCTTTGGCTCAATACAGACATGTAAATATCTAGAGGAAAATCTGCCTACCAAATCCTGACAGTAAATACCTTGGGGGAAGTAGTTTCCAGGAGAATGGAATTGGACAGATAACAAGAACCTACATTCTATAGGTAATGATTCAAATAATGATAATTATTAGTGATGAGGCAAATGTTAAATGTTTAACTTTTCAAACTGCTAATTTTTGAAGGTAATAACATGCAATATCATTTCACCATTTCTAAATGCTAGGAACTAGTTAAGGCCATTGTTCTCAACTCTTGTAAGAAAAGACGGTGACAAACTTCAGATGAAGGTATTAGAATTATGGTGATTTTGGTTTTGGGTCACAGTGTATAGATATGCACAACAACGTGTATGTTCATAAATGAAATTGAGACCCACTACTCAATTTCAAAGATTCTTCAACCTTTTAAAAAATTACATACAATAGTCATTGTCTCCATATTGCAAATGACAAAACCAATTGGGTTTTTAAAAATATAAGTTGAAATACTTCCATCATTTGCAATGTTTTCTGATTAAACAAACATTAAAGCTGAGCTGAGAGAAAAGAATTGTGATTCATGTATCAGAGAGTGGATGACAAAATCTGTTAAATAGTGATAAGGTTGAGAAAAAAACTTAGGCTTTATAATTTAATGTGCTGCTAAAGTTTTTAACAGTAAAATAGAAAACTTGTAATTAGAAAAACAATGAAGTTGTTACAGCAGAACAACTAAAATACAGAACAAAGGAAAAAATTTAAAAAGCATACTTCCTCACCAGATATTTTAGTGCAGTTGATTCAGGTTGATACAAACAAAACTGATGGGGGGGAATATATATATATATATATATATATAGAGAGAGAGAGAGAGAGAGAGAGAGAGAGAGAGAGAGAGAGAGAGAGAGAGTGTATTAGTATCTCATTATTTTTTGACCCTTGAAATGTGCAGTATGCACTGATGTGACATTGGTGGTCACTTGTATCATGGTAGGTGGTGTATTTAACTAATACTCCTGTATTAAAATTTTGGCCACATAGAAGAGTTATCAAATACATATATTTTAAAAGATAAAATTCATTTTGGGGAGCACTTACACTCCCAGAGGAGGGAAATAGAAAGTCCAGAAGTGTTTAGAAATTCTCGGGAGAAAACTGGCACATAACAAGATTTTGACTGAAGCACTGACTGTATTTATTGTCCACATAAAGTAGTCCTAGTGCTTACTGAATGTTCACAACTATTTTAAGGTAAATGAATTTGTGGCATATTGTTACAGTAAAATATTTCAGTGCTTTTAATGAATGTCTGGAAATGAGAAGCATTTTATTCTTAAAGACAGAAGGATAATAGTCATCATCTTTTGGGTTTTAAGAGTGAGCTGTAACTTACTGTGGTCATGGACTTCTTTTCACTTATGCTTTTGGTCTTCTAAATTGTTCATTAAGTGTCTCTGAGGTAGATCTGCATAGAAGGGGGTAAAGAACTCAGATACCAATATTGCAAGAGTTCTAGGATGATCAACCTTAACATAACATAGCTGAAATGTTGCTGAGTTGAATGGAGCTTACTTATGAATACTTGGATTCAAAATATATACAGATTGCTAGGTGCCTGTTTATTTGATTCCTTTTTCCAATCTTCTTTTCTTTATAAAAAATGAATATATTTACTATTGCATGTCAATATTACATAATCGTGGTGATTGTTTTGGAAAGTGGGACAACACTCTTTACTTTTTCAAAAGATGTGCAAGTATTACAGAAGCATAAAATCTAACATGCCTTCGAACTCTATGTCAGTTGTCTTTCAGAGGATCCGGACTGTAGCTCTTCCTCTTTAAACTGCTCCTGTCCAGCAATCTGGTCCTGGTTCTGGGGACCTTGCTAATTTTCCTAGCTCTCAGCTGTGACTCCCACTTCCACATTACCACTTACTTTTTCTCTGACCCCTCTCAGTCTGATATCTACTTAATCTCTACCACCACTGAAACATGAACATCTGAACTAACATGCCTAACAAAGATGTCCTTTTATTGTTTTGAATACATAGATCATGTGCATTGGATTGTGAAGGCTGTGATCAGGTTTGGCCCATTTGATGCTTTCTTGGTCATCACAAAGTCTCACCTTTGAGCGTGTGCAATTTTGGCATCATTTTGGCTTGGCCCTTTGGACTTGCTGTGGCTGAATTTTGTTGTCTTTCAGTTTACAAACTTCAAGGATATAGAAATTTCTAATTTCTTCTGTGCCCCTCCCCACTTTTTAAATCACACCTATTTGATACCTTCACCAATAACAGTGAAGCATATTGCTGGCATCATATTTGTTTCCCTGTAACATTAGGAATTATTTTTCTCTTATCATAAAATTGTTTTTCTCCATCTTCAAATGTCATCCTCTGGTGGGTCATATAAAACCTATTCTATGTACAAATCTCACCTGGCAATTTTTCATTCACTTTATAGAACAGGCTTTGTTCTGTACTTTGGTTCAACTATAGCAAATTTCCCAGAAATAGTGCTATGGCGTTAATGATGTGCACCATGACTGTTCCCTTCATTTACAGCCTGACCATTCCAGTGGGCATCAAAACTGTGTCCCCTCCTCCTCTGGCCATCTGCACCAATAGGCTTCTATCAGAGACTGTATCCATATCAATAGTGAGGGTCTGGCCTGAGCCTCTATCGGGCACCATGCAGTTTAGGGGCATTGGATCCACACACCATGGTGATTCCCAGTATGAATGCACCAGACTCAGTAAGTGCTAAGGTGGATGACAGATGGATGTAGGCTCATCAGACATACCTCCTCCTCATCTTGACAAGTACAGCAGTTTTAAGAACAATTGATGGAAGACAGTGTGCTAAATTTCAATGGTGAGTTCTGTGAAATGTATACTGGTGCTTTGATGAAGGATGTATAAATCCCATCCCAACTTTTACTTTTCTTCCACACTGATTGCACTTCCCACATATTTATCATCCTGGACACCAGAAATGTGACCAATAGAGGAAAAAGTTTTACATGATGAGGTAAAGGATGAGTAAGACAAAAATAGTGAGACAAGGGAAAAGAAGAGCAGATGAAAGTTACCGGGGAATTCCTCAAAGGATAAAAGAAAGAAAAGTATCAGGTGAGAGAATCTGATGACAGAAGATTAAAAGGAGAGTTATTTTCTGAAAGTCCGGCAGGCCAAGGACCCAGAAGCGGCACTGAGGAAAAAAACTCCCACAGCTATTGCACTTCGGGGTCTAGTAGGAGGAGGGAATGTGGTAAGGAAAACGGCACTTGCCCTAGAAGGCTCCCAAAGCAGGATACTTGGAGATAGAGCAGGCTTTTAGGTAGGGCAGGGAGATAGGAATAGTGTTCAGCTGGGGGCAGAGAAAGACACAGAGGGTTTGACTGAAGGCCTGGGATGTCAGAGAGTTGACACGCCATGGTGATATAACCCTGAGGCCTTTGTGATGCAAGGTATAGGCAGTATCCACCGAGAAATGCCTTTATAAAAACGTCAGTGATTTGAGAAGCTCATGTGGGGACCTGAGGTGTAATGTCGAGATAAAACTCATTCTTTCCCTTTCAAACGACGGCGTCTGTAATGTTATTTTTGGAAAAGTGACATGCCCTCCAGGAAAACAGCACCCCAAATTCACCCTAATAGTTGTGAACTAATAGTTTCTAAGTTGCATTGCAGAATAAAATCTTCTCTAACTCTTCCTTCCAAGTTTGAGGTCACGTGCCTTCCCATTTGTCTGATCAATCAACAGTTTGTATCATTCAGCTCTTTCCGTGGAACATTCCTTTGATTTTCTCATTCCCTTTTCCCGTTTTCTTGGAGGTAATAGGAACACTAATGGGGCCGGGGTTTAGCTCAGTGGTTCTGGCGCCTGTCTCACCAGCGCAAGGCCTCCAGGTCGATCCCCGGCACACACACACGCACACACACGCACACGCACACGCACACGCAACGCACACGCACACCCCCACCCCCAAAAGACAGAAACCCCAAAAAAGAATCATTACGGTTCCCTTCTCTCCTTGTGCCCTTTTTTCCGCGCGCAGGGGCTCGAACCCGAGTCCTTGCGCTTGCGAGGCCGGCGCCGGAACCGCTGAGCTAAATCCCTGCGCCGGCTCGCTTCGCCTCTTTGCCCGTCAAAAGGCTTGCATTCGGGCTGTCACCTGGGGAGCAACTCAGGCTAGGCGAGTAGGAGCTGGGAGCCAGCTCCAAGGCCCTAGGGTTACAGTTTGCTCTTTTGGAATATGTTCAACCAGGAGAGTGGCTCAATGGCATGTAGTATTAAAAGTGTCATACAAGAGAAATGAATTTACATTTAAAAATATCTCCATATAATGGACAGTGTTTGGTATGGAATAAAAGTTATGCTTGAGGGCCAGGGATTTATGTCAGTAGTTCCACTATATGCCTCACAAGCACAAGGTCCAAAACAACAACAACAAATTATGCTTGAAATCACTGAGTATCAAATTTGGAAAAAAATAGTATTTCTTATAAAGCATTGACAACAACAGAGCACATGGTCCCTTGCCTGAGTGTTTTGTTAATTCCTTGGTAGAAGTTTCTCACAGGTCGCAGTATGGTAACCATGATGATTACTTATTGGGATGGAGATAAAGCTCTTTTGACGAAGGGCAGAGATGCCTGTGTTGTCATGTGATTGGTTCAACAAGAACATCAAACCCAATCAGACTCAGAACATCACTGATGAGTTTCCCTAGCTTCCATGCTAAAGAAGATGGCAAGAGGAACTGAGTCTTGTCCATTTGAACACCTTTGTTATACAACTACCGTGGCCTTTTTTTTGTTATTATTTTCATCTCTACATGAAAACTAATATATTTGAATGTGTATGCTTTAACTTTTGATTACATGTTTGTAGGACTGATTAAATCAATGCTGGCATGTTGTTACACATACATAACATAGCTTAATGATTTTTATTTCCCTTTCACTGCTCTCTCCCTCACCCTCCTCCATTCCCCCCTTCATTTGGTTTCCTCCTCATTTCCAAGAGATCTGTGTTTTCTTGTTTCCTATTATCCGTCTTTTGTTTTACTCTTTATTTAAACTTTGGATTTCTCATACAAAAGGAAAGCTCTTGCACTCTGAATGGCTTGAGCTCCCTTTAAATTTCATCATAAAGTATCTGATAATTATCTATTATAACTAAAGGGACTCCTGCGTAACACACCCAGATTGAACTTATTTTCCTTGTGAAAACCATACATTTCCTGAAGCATCATCTTTTTCATCAATTCTGTTTATTTTCAATTTAACTGACTTCTTTCTTCTATTTCTTTCTTCTTGATTATGTATTTGAATCTTTTCAATTCAGCTTTCACTTCCTACATTGGTGATGGAAGAACGCAGGCCTTGTGATGTGGGATCCCGGGGTAGAGGAACTGCTCTGCAGTTAGGTTTTCCAAATTCCAGTAATTATACTATGTGCCCCGCTGGTGATATACGCCATGGATGTAGAAAGTGCAGGTCATTATTCTTGAATAAAATCTCACTAATTAACAGTCTGTCACTTCTTCCTATGACAAAAGACCACAGGTCACAGATAAGTATCCAAATGGCTTTAGTAGTCTGCATCAAATGGCATCATTAGAGTTCTTAATGTTTACAAATTCAGTGTCTCCAACTGACATGTTGTAAACATTTGACATACCTCCTCCTACATAGGTCCAAGAGTCTCCCTCAAATTTGCCCATTTTTAAAAACTTAGTGCTTGATTGATATCTCAATAGATTCTGACAACTGAGGAGCACCTCAAAGTGTATCTGGCAGGGAAATCTCTTCTCACTGATCAACTCATTTGAGTAAAGTTTACCCTGCAGTAGAATTGCTGACTAGATTAATTTGGGAGAGGTCATGTAGCCCTTGAGACAGAGAAGAAAGTGTTTTTCATTGCATAATGTGTTTTATCCCCAATCACCAATAGATTTTTTGAAAATTTGATAACAGTAGAGAAATGGTCCTTGTACTAGTTACGCCCTAATCTGCAGAACATGTATAAGCAACTCCAGAATTTCATTAATTCTTAGGCTTTTAATTTACAAATTGAGGTGATTTCAAAAAATGACAACATTACTATAAAATCATACACTGTAAAATCAAAATCATCCCTATTTAGCCTAATTCTGGTTGACAGTTAAGTGCAGAAGAATTTATTTGAATAAACTTGGTTGATTTGGTTGATTTTCTCTAAATATAGAATGTAGTTATCTCCAAATTAGCAAAGTTAAGTGAAATGACCAAGATTTTGTCCCTTTGAAAATGGGCATTGGGGATCAATTAGAGGAAAGAGAGAGATAGCTCAGGCTTGATGATATGAGGTTCAAGATATAAAACATACCAACTTGTCCTTCTGCTTTCTATCAGTAGGGCTTGATGGAGTGAAGTGTGAAATGCATTCAGTTTTCCCTCAAACCAGATAAAAGTGAAAGATGCCTTAGTTAAGAAATATACATTCAATATGTCACAAGAGAAGGCAAAGTTGTTTTCTGGCTTCAAAGTGAAGAGGACTATTACAGAAGTGGAGAGGCTCAATGATTGTGCCACCTGCCTTGCAAGCACAAGAACCTGAGTTTGATTCTCCCCACCAAAAAAAAAAAAAAAAATCACAGAAAATAGGAATGTAAGTTCTTTATCTCAATGTGATAAAAGCATTCCATAAAAACCAACAGCCAACATCAAATTAAATGAAAACTGTCCCAGCCCGCGGGTAAGTCAACGGAGACCCTAGAGGGGGGGTGAGAATGACAAAGGACAGGGGACACGAGAGATGGAGACAAGACAGGTTTCTGATCAAGTCTCGTTTATTGCAGAAGCTGTTACAACATATATACCGTAGGGCTAGAGGGAGGGAGCAAGGGGAGGGTACTGGGGCTACTTCCTTGTTGCCGGGTAGACTTGCAGCAGGCTTAGACATGCCCGTAAAAGGCACTCAAGAGTACTAGGGGGGGGGAGGACAAGGCCCCCCACAGA